>NW_021634329.1:0-245423 GCF_004799145.2 Neltuma alba | reverse complement strand
AATATGATTAGGTTGTTTAGAAAAACATATCATATTAACTAATTTAATTAACATCCTTAATCTGCTCTAATTAGTTAATTAGGTCTTACATTAAGAACCGAAAAAATATTAATAAGGAACAATACCATCAATATCCCTATATCAATTACTGAAATACAGAAATAAACATTCAATAATTTAAACTACATCATTACCTCCAAAGGTTGCAGTGATGAGTGAACGAAGGATTACATTCATGGAGTATTTCTGATACCCATAGAAGTCCAAATTCCAACACATGTCCTAATATTAGAATAAAAATAAATCACAAATTAATAAATGGAATATGTACAACCTTTTTTTTTTTTTGGGGTCAAGGAATATGTACAACCTACACAGCAGCAATTAAAAGCTTGTCCCCAAAAAAAAAAAAAAACCGGAAAAAGAAGAAGAAGAAGAAGAAGCACTTAAAAGCTTTACAGAAATAAATACCAACAACACATATAAGACATTAAAAATGTTACTCCAAGACAAAAAAGAAATAACTCCTAGAATTATTCTGGAGTACGAGGTGTTGGAAAAATGTTGCAGCATAATCGTTCCTTTTTTCTTCCAATTCACCCAAGAGGCTTCAGAAGATTCTTTTGTATGGCCTTCTTTCGCTTCCAATGCAACTAGGAAGTTTTCTTCCCAACCCATATACACCATGGTGACTGAAAGACTTGAAGCACAGTAATGTTTCTAACGTCTTCGTGACTAGGGAATTTTTGTGGTAAAATTAGGGGGGGGGGGGGGGGAACCAACTGATAATTAAAATTTTCATGGAATTTTAAAATATCCATATCAGCCAACAACAATTGTTATGTATTGCATACATAATCGACGAAGACAATGTTGAAGTGTAAAGGGCAAACTTCTACGATAGCAATACAAGTCACTCATAATCACCAAATTCTTCAACTTTTCAGAGCAAGTTTTGAAATAATATCTAAGAATGAGGTCAATCTCCAACATAATGAACCAGCAGGAGAAAATTTACCATCTCTGGATCACTGCAGAGGAGATTACTCAGTCAGTAATCAGTAGAGAGATTCTAGAAAGAAATGCCAAGATGGACGTGGTAAGGATAGTGATAATTGGGAAGTCAACAGATGAGGCAAAAGTTTTGAAAATGACATTGATAATTGCAAAGTTAATAATGAAGAAGGAAGCATGATAATGTGGCAGAAGTTGGTATGGTTTATGAACAAAGATCTTGAGAGAGAAGCCATTAATTCAAACAGCTGGACTTCATATAGGTTTTAGAAATATATTGACGTTTTCCTAGGTTAAGTACTAACACTCCCAAAGCCTCAATGAATACACTACTTGTAAAAACATATAATAAATTATAAACTATGTAACAGATAGCATATATAATTGACAAAAAGAAATACAATAAATACCATTACTTTGATTTAGTGAAGATATCTTACTAATTTATTAGTTAAAAAAGTAACCATAAAACAGAGACACTTCAAAAAAGATTTGCACTATTGAAATTAATAATCATGTTTCCGAAGCAATCTCCACATTTTTTTCAGTTAAATAATAATTTGTTGGTGATTAAGATTTTATAGCTAATAATACAAAAATCTCAAACATACTCACATATTGGAGCCACCATCATTATGTTGTTACCCAAATGAGAAATGTGATGTGTTTAATTCTTCTGCAATACATCAAAACAATAAACTTGGTCATGAGCAAAACCAAAAGCTTCAAACAGCAATGTTAGTAGGAAGAAGAGGCACGCCTTGTTCTTCTCTGTGTTAATGTGTTTTACCTTATCAGTTGCCTTAAGCTTCCTCATAAAATTCTTGGTTGAACTTCTTGGCTGGTTCACTAGGAGAAGCTGTTGTTCTTCGTTTCAGTGAAGTTCTTGGAGCATTCATGAAAAGCAGAGAAAACTTGAACTGGACATTCTCCATGTTTGTCTGCTGTTTGTAGACATATAGTCCACAGTTAATTATGGACAATTCTGGTGGGTCACATATGGCTTCAATTTCCACATAATTCCAATCCTCTTTCAAAAACCTGTTAAGGCTCTTACACTCTTCTCTCTCAAAAGCCCTTCTTGAATCAAATAAAACCACATGACCCTCTCTACCACCATAAACCATTTGACTTAAAATCTTCTTTTCTATTTTACAAGATTTGATATTTACACAAACACAGAAATTCTTTGATCTCGCATTTGCATTCACTTTTTCAAACTCAAATGTCAAGGCAACAACAGGGAAGCTCCCACGCGCATGAAAAGACAACCTCCCTCCTTTACAGCAATTGTCAAACCATTCTGGAAACAATGATGCAGGCATACGGACTTCAAGGCCATTGATCTCCTTCATTGCCTGAAGTACCAAAGCATCAGAGACTAGACATTTTTCAGACTTGAAAGAATATATTAAGAGAATTTCATAAGGTCTATAACTTTAGAGCTCACATACTCGCCCGTGATTTTAAAGACTCTGCTATCTTGTGAGGATTAAGTGGGTGCCAGATGTGATTGTGACTTAAATTGTACTATGGAAGCAAAGTGTTCAGCTTAGCAGTCTACGGGCTTGTTCATTAATGTGAGGATAGAGATAGAAGACAAGTTGGAAAGACAATACTAAAAGTATTAAAGAAAGGAAAACTAAATTGAAAAAAAGTATTTTTCTCCCAAAAGTCAAGGCAGTTTGAACATGCAAAAACAAAAAAAAGGGAATCACTCAACTGTCAGGACAAGAGAAAATAATATATAAAAATAAAGAGAAAAACCTGAGACCATAAACGACTTAATGACTCTGCCGTTAATGATGTGCAATTCTCTGCCTTTATCATCTCCAACTTCAACGGAAGCTCTGGTATGTCTCTTAGATGCTTGCAGTTATTCACTTCCAGATTTAACAAATTTGCACACTCTTTAATGCACTTAGGAAGTGATACAAAATCATTCCCAGATAGAACCAAAGTCTCCAAGTTCTGAAAACAGTTCAGAGTAAGGTGAAGATCTTCATCCGGTAGATGGCAATTTTCAAGATTCAAGACCTCTAAGTTGGTTCAGCTATTCACTTGCTGGCTTTGTTGCTCTAATTTCTTTATTGATTTTTTGCAGCAGCTTCGAGTGTCACCCAGCTCAAGCCAGCTAAGACTTTGCAACAAGAATAAGCTATTTGGAAGCTCCCTAAGACTTTTGCAGGAGCTCAAATCAAAGATTTGAAGCCCTGAAAGATTTCCAATGGAATGCGGGAGTTCTTTAATTGCCGTGTCCACTGCAAAAATATCCCTCAGTGCATCCATCTTTCCTACTATATTTGGAAAGTAGTCAAGATTCTTACAGTAACTTAGTTGGAGGGATACAAGCGATGCCATATTGATTTCACGTGGAAAGCTTCTAAGTTTGGGACAACCACTAACGTCTAATTCAACCAGCTTAGAGAGAGATCCCACAGAATCATGAACCTTGATCAAATTCTTACACTCATTAAACATTAATTTTTTTAAATTCTGAAATTGAGACATGTCAGGTATTTCAATTATGGATTCACAACGAGAGAAATCCATATATGTTACATGCTCAAATCTCTGCAAAATAAAAATTAAATAATTAGTGAACAGTGATTGTCAAGTCATATTGCTTTTTTAGTAAAATATTACAATGCCCCGTTATTTGTCTAGTGTTATACAGACCTCTCCTATATTTCTAAAATCCAGAAAAGTCTCTTTCGCATTTTGAAAACAAATCCCCCAAAGCAAACTAATTTTAAAATGTCTAACATGATTTCTAAAAGTCCATGGTTAACTCTACGTCATAAATTCAAAACTCCAAAATATTCCTAAATGCTCTCTTATGTTTTTTTTATCAAAATATGCAGCAATAGATTGTCTTTTTCTCCGGGGGGAAAAATCACATTAATACACTGTAAAAGTAAAGAAAGATTCTTTTGGGCCCTTTAAAAAGCAACAGAAAACTGATTATATCAATATTCATTGAATAGTATGTAGCTTAATTATTTAAAACATACAAAGGAGATTTGCACAAATTTAAGATATACACGAGAGGTCTAAGTATAATAAGAAAAAAATAAAAGGAAAATAGGAGCATTTTATTCTTGATTAGGGGAAAACTATGAAGAATTCAACCAAAAAAAAAAAAAAATTCAGATTAGGGGGAGGAAATCACCTTGAATGTCTCTCCCAGTCTGAAATGACTACCACATAACTTGAAGCAAACTAGATTTTTAGGGTAAAAATCTGGTGGTAGAGTCATAGAAGGGTAACCATCCCAGTCAAGCAATCTTAAACTACTTGGAAAATATTTAGCACCCATAGAAAACTTGGCATTTCGAACAATAAGAATTCTAAGATTACTCATATTCTTAAAGGCAGTACCATTCCACTCCACTTCTTCCTGTTGAGGTGGATCGAGCATTATTCCTTCAATATTACCACTTCCCTATAATGCAAGTAATAAAATTAGACATTACCAAAGAGGCACAATCCATTTAACGTATATGAGGAAACAAAAACGATTTAGATTCTTACCAAATTTTCATGCAATACTCTCAGAACATCCCCGTAATACCATAGTCTACTGCGCTTACCTAGATTTGATGGTGCCTCTTGCCTAACAATCTCTCTACCCATTTTGTGTATCAGATCATGCATCCAAAACCGGCCATTATTACTGACAGTTATAAGAGATTTATCAACAAGCACTTCAATAAAAAACCTTGCCCCATAATTATAAGCTTCTTGTATTTCTTCAATATATTCCATACTATTCTTGAAGAAACAAGCAATATCTAAGAAAATACTCTTAGCAGTATCCTGTAAGCAATCATAGCTTATCTTTAGCACCTCATGAACTGTTTTTTCTGGAATTCTTTCATACTGTTCAAGTGTAATTCTCCATTCTTCTAAGTTCTTTTGAGCCAAATTGGAACCTATTACCCTTAAAGCCAAAGGAAGACCCTGTGCATAACCTATTAAACGACTAGACATATCTTGATAACATTTTGGAGGTTTGCTCGTATGGAAGGCATGCCAACAAAAGAGTTCCAAAGCATCATGATCATTTAGCTTCTTCATTTCATAAGCTGTTTCAACACGATGTGCAATTAGTAATTGCTTATTTCTTGTGGTTATGATGACCTTGCTTCCAGAACCAAACCAATCAGAGCTTCCTGCGAGTTTTTCTAGGTGTTCTAGCTCATCAACATCATCAAGAACCAAAAGAACTCTTTTGTGAGAGAGCCTGTGTTTCATTTTAGATATTCCTTCATCAACACTGCCCAACTTGATCCTTTCGTCGAGAATCTCTGATAGAAGTGTCTGTTGGAGATGAAGCATGCCTCGGTACTGCTTTGAAGCGTCTGTTACATCAAATAGAAAACAGGCACCGTCATATTGGTGGAAGATTAAATTATACAAAGCCTTGGCAAGAGTTGTTTTGCCAACACCACCAGTTCCATAAATCCCCAGCATACAAACTCCATCATCAGATTGATCTAGAAGTGATATCACTTCTTCTATGCAGGACTCAAGTCCAACAATGTGACCAGTGCTATGTAGGCGTTTTGGAGGTAGCACAGTATATGCATCTTCAACAATCCTTTCAATAAATCCAGATTCATTTCTGCAAAATTGCAAATTCTTCTGACTACGAAGGCAACTCATGCAAAATGCCATTTGTTCCTCATTCGTCATAGCTTTTCTACTTTTTTTAGTCCCATTTTGAACCTCCAAAGATGATCTTAGATTTATTAGCTCTTGCAAAGATTTTTCGTATTATTTCAATACATGGAAAATGAGACTTTCAAGTACTGAAGAGATAATCGAGGGGAAAATTAGAACAACGTGCCTTCTTTGTGCAAAATATACATGACAGAACTAGCCATAAAACAAAGCTTGTGAAGCTTTTAATAACACTAGATACTCTGGTGAATACCATACCTTCTACACTACTACTAATTGACGGAGACATGAACATTTGAACTGTAAGAATGATCTTCGTTAAAAATGTCAAAAATCTTGTATAGCGGGGTATATCATGTCAACAACGGAGTCAAGTCAAGAATCAATTAGAAAAATAACATATAAAAACCTACCCATCTTCAAAAAGCCATGCCGATGACAAACTAGCAGCTTCAGACAAAGCAGACCTCCATTTGCGCACTTTCTCCAGATCATTTCTGAACCTATTTTCATGGGCAGCCATGGCTTCTCCAAAGCTATTTGTCTGATATTGTACATCCATCGGATTCACCTTATAAAAAATCGGCATAACCAGCTGGTTCTTCTTCTTCTTACACTGAATGATGTGGTCAAGTTCATCCAGGCACCATGAGGAAGTAGCGTAGTTCCTAGAGAAGACAATGATCGAAATCCTGGATTTTTCGATGGCCTTGAGAAGCGCAGGTGATATTCGTTTCCCTTTCCCAAGCTTCTTGTCATCAATGAAGGCATTGATTCCCTTCCGGCGCAAGGCATTGTAGAGAATCACAGTGAAGGAGTGGCGAGTATCTTCGCCTCTGAAACTCAGGAACACATCACATCGATACTTCGTTTCGCTGGTAAGGCCAGAAGATGGTGCTGCAAGTTGAAGCGCCATGGTCAGGATAGCTACTACAAGCTGTTAGATAAGGAAATTTACTCCTACAGGTAAAGACCAGCTTATAGGAACGTGATTCTTCACCAGATTACTAGCAAATGACAAGTCTAATTGTATGCGGGTGTCTTTTGGGATCCGATGCCTTGACGCGTGAAATATCGAAAGCGCATGGAAATTTTGTAGAAGATGCCTCTGCCTCACCGGCTTCGGATTCCGGCGAAGATGCCGCATTGGCTCTTCAGGGGACTTTTTCTCGGGTCGAGCTTTATCGCTCTCGGAGCGAACCTCTCCGCTGAGGTCCCGGTACATTTAGATGAAACGACATCGTTTCATTAAAATATTTTTGGCAATTTTTTTTCCCAGCTGAGCCGTCTTTACAATTTTATTCCGGTCGGCACACATTCGCCCTACGGCCGGCACCGAAGCAGAACTCAAGATGTCTCAGGACGTCGCCATCGTCTCCTCCAGCGACGGCAAGATACCGGCCTGCTCCAATGCAACCTCATCCCAGATCTCATCCTCGCTTCTTCATTTTTCATATTCGAGCTGCGATTCCCCGTTACTGGGTTAAGAATCCATGGAGGTCCCTCGCTTACGTTCCCATAAATGTGTTTCTTGTCCTTTCCTTGCCTGCTTTCGTTCTTCATTTGTGGCTCAGTTTCTTCTGCTATATGATTCAAGTAAAGGAAGCTTGCAGGAAAGCACATTTGAAGCAGAACAGTTAGCCAAGGAACGCCATAGAGAGAAGAACGGTGGTCTCAACGTCCATTTTATAACCACGTTATACCAATGCTTGGACACTAAGGATGTGTTTGGTTGGAGGGGAGGGGAGGGAAAATGAACCCTCCCCTCATTTGGTTAAAAATTTTAGAAGGGAGAGGAGCTAAAATGTCCCCTCCCCTCCCCTCCCCTCCCCTCCCCTCCCCTCCCCTTATTTTGGCTCCCCTCCAAGTTGGGAGTTTTTGGAGGGGAGCCAAAATTTTGGACCATTATACCCTTATAATTTTTAAATATTCCACTTCTACCCATAAAATATATTATTATAATATTTATTTCAAATAAAAAATATATTATCCTAAGTAAAAAAAATAAAAATATATATACATTATTATAATTAAAAATATATTATAAAAATTATTTAAATAAAAATTATAATATTATAAAATTAATTTTTTTATAAATATATTATTTATTAAATATATTTTAAAGCTGGAAAAAAAGATAGCCTAAAGAAAATAAAATTTCATTTTTCTTAGAGCATATAAAATTTGTTAATTTGATTAGTTTAAATATATTATTATATTAATTAGAATAAAAATTACTGTACCAATTTTTTAATATACATATTAACATGATAAGACTGAATTTTTATTAAATTATATGATTTAAATTAAGATGTAAATTAATTTATATAATATATGAATAAAAAATATAAACTAATATGTAAGGGTAAAATGGTAAATTAATTATTACTATCCCTCCCCTCCCCTCCTTGAACCAAGCAAGGGATCATTAAATACCTTTCCCTCCTTTCTTTTTAATCAAACCAAACAAGATGAGGATGAATATCCCCTCCCCTCCCCCATCCCCTCAAACCAAACAGGCCTTGGCGCTTTCAATTGATTAAATGAGTTAAAAAAACTCATTTCAGGTTTTTCTCTTTTAATAATTAATGGGCTCTCGGCAACAGCAAGGGAGGCACAGATATGGCGCGACAAGAACAAAATTGCAAGGACCACTGGCTCGGTTGGATTGAAAGAAACCTGGAAATTTTTTTTTTAACTGAAACTTTTTTCGTTTCATCTAAATGGACGAAAGTGACGGAAACCTTAGCACAGAGGCTCCGCTCCGTTTCTCTCTGAGCTCGGGGTCAACGGGGGTTCGGATCCCCCAGCGGCCATTTTCTCGCTGTAAGCTCTAAATCATATCCGTCCAATCAATCTAAGAGGTCACAAAAATACACATCAATGACATCATATAGCTTTTAAAATTTTATCTCCACCGTCCAATATATTATAAGCCGTTCGTTCAAAGCCCATTTGAACCCCGACGATCTGCTCTCCCTCGCACTCGCGGCATTCCGTTCTCCTTCACAGCCCTCTCTGGCTTCATATTCTCCGTCTCGCACTTCGTCACTCGAAACACGGCATCTCGTACTCTTCCGTTCACCTCCTCAGATCAAATTCAAGTTTAAGCATGCGAAGCAGTTGCAGGCCTTTTGCGATCTCTAAGTTCAGTCAATCTATACAGGAGTTCAGTCAGAGAGCAGAGCAACAGAAGAGATGAATACACTGCTGAGGCAGTTTTCCTCGGTTCCTGAGGTATAGGAACAGGTATATTGCCACTTGCATTTATGCATATCTCTTGCTGTAGATTATTGAGGACTATGTGGACGTCATTTCCATAGGTAAAGGAGCAGGGTATGAGTGCAGAATTCATCTGTGGATGAGAAGCTCCTCATTAAACGTGCAAAGAGTGATTTCCTGCCATTAATTATTAGGTACCTTGAAGACGAGGATGTAAAACTGAAGAAGCTGCAAGAGGCATGTTGGCAAATTTAGCTTTGAGCCATGTTAACCACAGCATTTTGGTCGAAGCAGGGTCATATTGGTGAGACTTTCCTAACTTTACGTACTACTTCCTCCGAAGTTGTTTGATTTTTATTTTAGTCATAAATATAAAATCCTAATTCATTTTATTTCTCATATTTATATATTTTTTTAAGTAATCTTTTTAATAATGATAGTTTTAACCAATACACTTTATTAGTAAAGATATTTTAGAAAATACAACACTTATTTATTATAAGTAACTAACTTAACTTATTTGTTTAATATACTCAAATTAGTCAGTTAGAGTTTATATTTAACACTGGAGGCAGTATTAAAAAGATGGTTATTTTTATAATAAAATATTGGCATGACATGCTGGCTTTATATGGAGGCATGTAAATCCCGTCAACATAAATTCACTAAAAGCCTATAAGAATATTGGAGGGATGGTTGAATGGAAGAATGGAAAAGAAGAATGTCATGTTTTCAGTAGGACTTAATTCTTGATGCTTGCAAAATTCCAGAACAAATTTCCCTGCAGGCAAAGTTCTTAACTTCTGATTCTGAAAGACCCAAAGTCAATAAAAAGGCAACATTCCATTTTCTTGACTCACCAGCATAGACATAACATGAACGCTCTGTAACCTATCTTCCTTATTGTTTTATGAATTGAAATGAAGCTTGTGTCCATGAACTCTATGTCCCTTTTGTTCCCGCGGTGAATTCGTTATTAAAAAATTTCATGATAGTTTGGTACGTGTAAATAGTTATGGGTTTTATGGTGCAAGCCTACTATTCTTCATATATACTCCTCCGATCTTTAATATAATACTCCCTCCGTTCCTTATTATAAGAGACAAATAACCGAAGTACGTTGATCAAAAAAATAGATAAAATTAGTTAAGAACAATTAATGTGTAAAAAGTATAATTTTTTTTCTTCAAAAATACCCTCATTAATAAGGGGAGAGAGCATAAGAGAGAACAATTAAATTATTAAAAGAAAGAAAAGTGGGAAGGAGAGAGAGTGTGAGTTGGAGATAATAAATATGGGTAAAATAGGAAATCAACACAAAAAAGTAAAGACAACTTTTAAGTGTCTCTTATATATAGGAACATGCCATAAGGATCAAATGTCTCTTATAATAAGAAACGGAGGGAGTACCCATTTAACTAATTTGATTATATTAAGAAAGTTAGGTAAGTTAATTAATTATAAGAAAAGTGACTCATTTTTTCTAAAACACCATAATCATCTTTCTTCATACATTTTCTCCTCCTTCTATTTGATTATGATTGAAAGAGTATCCATATGGATAATTTAGAGAAAATTGATAAATATAATAAATGGGTCTTATATTTATGATCAAAACCAATTCAAGAATTAGATTCTATATTAAGGATCGGATGAGTATAGATACAAAGAGAGAGAAAGAGAGGACCATGTTGGTGATTTGGAACTTGTTCTTTCCTCTCGTCATATCTATATACAATTATACATGCTATCTTGAGCAACGAGCATGTACAGGCTTGACGTATAACTGTTAATACAATGGAAGAATTGAGTTCAAACACCACAAATATTACATGTTTGAGCATAAACAGGGACAATGTAGATTTTACCTGGAATAGTACTTAACCCATGAAAGTAATTTACTTTTAGTAAAATTTTCCTTTGGTTATTTTGTATCTGATAAAATTTGCAGAAGATCGACGTCATGCGCGCAGTTGAGGGTTCAGTGCGTTTTGAAGAAGCAACAAAATTAGACGGCTACGATTTAATAAATTAACGGAGAAAAAATGCTGCTGAGGGAATCTGCTCCCCAACCCCGTAAACCACAACCACGCATGTGGCCTAATTCCTCGTAAAACGTATTCCATCTTATTTTTTTTAAAATAACAAACAATATTTGAAATTTATCTTAAATTTTTATTGTAAATTTTTTATCTTGTCCTATTAATTATTTATTTTAATATTTAATAAATTTATTATTTTATTTTTCAAACCATTATCTCTCTTTCACACATTTTTTCTCTTTTATAATTCTTTTTATTATAATAATTTTTTATTCTCTTTCTTATACTCTTTTTTTTTAAATAAGAATATTTTTAAAAAAACTTTTAATTTTTATTTGTTTATTATTTTTAATTAACTTTTTGATCTACGTAATCAAATCTTATATTACTTATAATAAAAAAAGACGGGGGAATAACTAATTTCCTACTCAGCCTTGTCCAGACGCTTATCGAAGAGCTGGTGTGGCATCTATTCTCTATCGATCAAATAAAAGATCGGGAGCAAATTGCATCTAATAGCCCTTGGCCAGTTTCCCAGTTATTACTTGGAATCAATGTTAATGTCAAATCTACATGCAACTATTTTTAAAAAAAGAATTTAATTTCACATGGATTTGATGGAGTATCATAAATGAGACATAAAAGTCATAATTTAAGAATAATATGTTTTGTTATTTGTTATAAAATATAAAATAAATAATAAGTTTTATTTGCAGGTTCAAAATAGAGCAGCTCATTTACGTTGTGCAAGACATGACTATATTTTGTGTAATATTGCATGAAAAGCACGTTTGATTTTAGGTTAAAATATTTTTACTATATATATAATTTATAGAAAGTCACATTATTTTATGCTTTTAACTAATTTGAAGATACAATTACAATTTTTTAACTAAAATTAGTTTTTTTTTTTGGGTGCTCCTTTAATCTAAAAACTACTGCTCCCTCAATTTATTTTTATAATTACATTTCTGCAAACTTTTGTTGTTGCATGTTTTTATACAAGTCACTTTCGAAAATATATGAAGCATCAAATGATTTTTTTTAAAAAAAATTTACCCTTATTTTCTCATAAATCATGTTTAACGACACCATATTTTCCAATATACTTTTTCTCTTTTCTAACAGTGGTAGCTATGTATGTCACTAGTAACATTAGTTTTGGTTCCCTAAATAGGTTTTGGGGCACGGGAACCAACTTTACGGATTGAAAATTTTAATTTGAAAAATAAATTTACTAATTGAAAAGGGATTGAGGGCTCTAGACTCTAGAGAACATAAATAACTATTTTGAGATAAGCGTGAAAAACATAATTAAGGTGGGGTGAGAAATTAATGGGTTATTGAAAGAGATCACTAAGATGGGGAAAGAAATTAATGTAATTGATGGGTTTTTAAATAAGAGCTAATTTTGGAAAATTCAGATAATTTTAAATAAATTTAGAGCCTATCAATTAATTTTAATAATTAAACTTCTTTCAATATGTGAATTGGTTTTCCAAATGTGATAATCAAGATTTTATGCAAAGAATAAAAAACCGGATCGGATACTAAACCGGTTAGCGGTGAAAAGTTAGCGGGTTAGATCGAGGTCAACTCAAGATCAAACCAGTTATATTAAAATAATATAATTTGATTGAAAATAACAAAATATAACAATACTAATAATCATTAATAACAAAATATAAGGAAATACAATAATAGTTTGATTGTAACAATAATAAAGTATAATAATATTAAGAATTTTGATCTTTATGATTCCTAAATAACTAAAATTAATAGTTATCAATACCAAAATTATCATTAAAATCCATTTAAATCTATAATAACTGAGATATTAAGAGCTGAATGAGAAAAAATATAACAAACAGCAATATAATCATTCAGACGGGTTCATTATCGGTTCACACCGGTTTTTACCAGTTCACACTGGTTTGACCGATTCAATCTGGTTCGAACTAGTCCCTGGTTTAATCTATAAACCAGATCGGACCATTAACCTGTTTACCGGTTTTCTGATTAAATCAGCCAGTTTAATATATTTTTATGGGCTTGTAAAGGAGAATCATGTCGTATAACAGCACCTATTAATGGAAATTTTAATATGATTGTGCCAAGGTATTATCCTCATTTGTCCTTTCATGATATAGTTAATATAATATGTGCATAAGACTATTTGATTTTAAAAAAAATATTATGTGAGTTATGAACATACTCTACCGGTTCTGATTATAAGTTTCAAATAATTAATTCACGGATAATCAACAATGAGTTAAAATTAGTTAAAAACAATAAATAGGTTAAAAATATACTTTTATTTTCAATATACCCTTATAATAAATGAAAAAAAGGATGAAAGAGAATGTCTTGAAAAATGTGATAAAAGAGAAATACTTAAAGGCAAAAAAAAAAAATACATTGAATGTTAAGATAAACTCAAATTAAAACTTATAAAATTAACCACACCACTTAAATTCGAAGTTTATAAATAGGACCGGTAGGAGTATATTATATATTTCAAAAGGGGTTAATTTAATGTCGACTGTTTGGAAGGACAAATGTAGGTAGGATGCATGTTGCAGTGGAAACAAGCTGTAATGTAGTTGGGCATCGATATCGATCATTGACTGAAGAATGAAAGTATGAGCGAAATTTTATGTCTATTTGTGATATTTTCTTCAAGGAACTTAATTTTAAAATAACAATTGGTCAATGAGAAAATAATAAACACTTAAATAAAGAGAAAAACACAGCCAATTCACATTGGAAACAGCATAAGATTCAGGACATATTCTTATATACTCCATCTACTCCTATTTATAAAATTCTAAAATGTGAATTGGTTTAGTCTTTTTTATAATATCCTATTAAGGATTGTCTGAGCGTTAAATACGTTTTTAACAATTTGTGCCTAATTAATTTTCAATTCTCTCCCCTTATCTTTTTTTTTTATATTTCATTTTTTTCGTCTTTTATCTCATTAATAGTGGTACTTCTCTTTCTTATTTGTCTCCTCATTAAATAAGGACATCCTTAGGAAAAAAAAAGATTTAAACTTTACATGGTTATTATTGTTTTTAACTAATTTTAATTATTTTTTAAACTATATAATTTAGTTAATAAGATCTTATAAAAAAGACGGGGGAGTACTTTTTCTATTCTTGTTGTAATAAATTTATAATTTAACCCTATTGAAATAGAAATTTTTCACGTTTGTATTATATTACCTCCCACAGTTAATGACTTCACATAGGGTGATATTAGAAAATTTTAATTAATAATTTAACATCGAAGTGACCTACAGATGACTAGAGTGAGTTAGATAGCAAGTGAAGGAAAGAGTGGCTTTTTTTCCTTCCCTCATCCCCAAGTCTCAAGACTTTGTTTAGGTTTTATACTCTTACTATGCACCATAAACTATTTCTTTTGATTATAAATGTAGGGGTAAGATGATTACTTTTTGAAAATTAATAAATTAGTTAAGTTAATTATTTATAAAATATGTGTTAGTTTTTTTTAAAAAATACCGTTGTCTAAAATACCTTTACAATCATTTGTATTGGAAGTTACTTTATTGATAGAATTCTCTCTATAATACGTATAATAATATGGACGTTTAGGAAGAAATTACTCTCTCATCATATTTTCTTATGCATTATCTTTCATCTTTTTTTTATTTATTATAAAGGCATATTTTAAAATATATATTTTTTACCTATTTATTATTTTAAACTAATTTTAACTGATTATTCATTATCTATAATTTAGTTATTTGAAATTGATAATAAGAACTAAGGGAAGTATTTGAATTAGTTTTTTAAAAATGATTTTATAGTGTATGAAGTAAATAGATAAAATTTTTTTTATCTCGACATGTTTGAAAACACTTTTTTAAAGTAATTTTTGAGTTTCCAAACTTAAAAAACCCGTACTTACAACTATTTGCATGGATGTTTTTTTAAAGTAATTACGGATTATAAATCAATAACATTGTCACATTCATAGTGGGACTTGAACCCATTGTGCCAATTATAAGACTAACCTTATTCAGCTGAGCACAAGACAAATGAATTACGATTACGAAACATGTATGAAATAAAATTAAAAAATAATGAAATGAGAATAATAATAAATATAAAACTGGTCTTATTGTCTTTCTTGACTTTGAGTTGTTGACTGGCTGCTTATTCAGCTTCACCATTCTTACTCTCGTTTTCAACAGTATCTTGAATTTTAATTCATCCCCAATGTAACTATTCATGTACTGTGTGATCACAAAAATACAGTTCACATAAAATTCTGCTAAAACCTGTTTTATTGCGCATTGTTTATGACCAAACCATTTTAATATAAATATAATTAGGAGCTGATTGTTGCAAGGAATCTTGTTATGCCATAAATTAGTAGACCCTATGGGAGTTGTTAGCAATGAACTAAAAAATCGGTGACCCTTCAACAATGTTTTAAAAAGTTTCCATAAAAAAGTTTTCAAGGTGCTGAAAAGGATAGATGCATGATTTACATGGGGAAGTTTATAAATTAAACCAATTATTACAAGAAAAAGTAACAAACAGGGCATTGATTATGAAAGAAATCTCAACATCAACTTGATTTTGCAAGTCGAGGTAATCAAGAGAACCGGGGTAAATTTACTTAATTTTCTTATGCACTCTAAACAGCAGCTAGATTAAAAAATTGCTTAATTAGCTATCTGCCCCCTTTTTCTTCCAGGTGTGATTAAAATTGATCTTTTATCTTCTTTTTTTTAATATAAAAAGGGGCAAGATTACACTTGAAAAGTACGAATAACAGCGAAAATAACTGCACTAGGTCATTCCTAAGGCGAGAGAGATAATCAGCTGGTGGGTGCCACATCATGATCATTTGTTCTGTGAGCATATGTGCCTCCTTGGCCAGGTGGTCAGCGCATTTTATGTTCATCCGAGGTGTATAGGTAATCTTGAGATCCCAATCAGAGTATGCAAGACTTCTTAGCTTCAGTATGTGTGGTCGTAGAGGATGTTGGAGACCTCCATCTACCATAAGCAATTGATCTTTTATCTTACCCAAAAAAGAATTGATCTTTTAGAATCTCAGAAAGAGAAGGAAATATGAGTTACACCTTTAGGGTGAATCTATTTATCCCATGAAATATGAGCTACACCTCTAGGGTGAGTCTATTTATCCCATGAAATTATAGGGGCCGAGCTTAAGACACGTCTCAAATAAAGAATGGGGAAATTATTGTGAGGTATTTAGTAAAGGATACAATTATTAAAAAGTTGCAATAACTTAGAAGTATGTAATGAAAAGTTTTAGAGAAAAAATTTATAATAACTTTATATCACTCACTTGTTATTAAAATTTTTTAGTAATTATATTCTTTTCTTAGGCTGTAAAAAAAATGCTGATGTAGAAAATGGATGAGCCCACTATAAGTACTTGATATTTTTTTAAAAATTTATCCCCATAATTTTATATTTGAAAAAGATCATTAGATGCATATTTGAACCTTTGATATTGTAATTTATATATTATGGTTATAATTAATAATTTTATATTTTAAAATAAAAATAAAATAGAATATTAGTCTAGCTTAGGTTTCGTCAATATCAGCCCATATAAAGAGAAATGGTTACGATCCCAAACCCATATTAGCCATTCGATCTTTAATTGCACATGCCTCGTATCTTTTAAAATGAACCTTTTTTTTTTTTTTGTGTGAGAAATAACTTTTCAATTTGGGGTTTTGGGATCACAAGTTCTCTTAGAGGAAGATGCTGATTAAATTGTTGATGTTAGGTCCAACTTTCTTCAATCGTGTTTCTCTTTACATTTTCTTCTTCTTCTTTAAATTGTAGTTTTAAACAATTCAGACTAAATTTAATGGTATATCTTGATTTATATTTTTATAAATTATGACATAATTTAATCTGATGGCCATCCATTTAATACACATTTTAATAAATGGTTTTTCAAAGCAGGATTTGGAGGAATAAAGCCAAAATGAGATTAGTATGACTGATGTATTACCTACTTGCAACATTTGTCCTCTGCTGGAGGAAGAAAAACAACAGAAAAATTACAATTTTTTAGAGCTCACACCTTTACAAGTACTTCACACTGTTACTTTACCACCCATTAAAATGTCAGATGGTTCTTGGTTGGTAGCTATTTACATTTTTCTGCACTCCCAGCAAGTAAATATGAAGGGTTTATTAGTGAATCATTTAAAATTTAAATCCTGCTCGTGTGTTCTTCTGCTTCGAAATGACATGCTTTATAAACAGTAATAATGAGCTCGAGTAAGTGACATGAAATCAGGAGATGAAATTGAACAAACTTGGCTTTATAGCGCCCAATTTTTGAGCTTTGCTCACTCTTTCTTCTCTGTCTCTTGTGCCAACATGTTAAAAGATGGTTCAACCAGATGACATCACCCTCCGATCTAAAAGTTTCCCACTGTTATATATGGCAGATTCCATTCTTTCTTCATCAAACCAGGCTCAAGTTTTGAGAAGTGTCATTGGCCATCTTATGGAGGCCTGGCGTCAAGGCATGCTTGTTTTCATAGAGCTAATATCAGTTTGGAAAGCAAGGGACGTGAATATGAGAAAGATTTGCCAATACTTGGAATGGCATCCGCTTATTCAATTGTTATCTTTATGTTTGTTTCGCACCTCTTGTAGAGAAAATTAATCTTTTGATCTTTATAGTTTTGACTCATTTGTAACTTAGTCTCTATATTTTCACTCAGTTCAACTTATTCTCTATGGTTCTATAGTTTTGATTCGATTGTAACTCAGTTTCTAAAGTTTGACTCGCTGCAACTCAGCCTCTATAGTTTTACTCATTTTATAATTTAGTCCTTCTATCTTAGAAAAATAAAATTATATATATAAAAAATAAAAAGAGAGATTAAATTATAAAATGGTTAAAAGTATAAAAACAGAGTTGTAACGAGTCAAACTTTAGAGACTAAGTTACAACTGAGTCAAAATTATAGGGACTGAATTATACTAAGTCAAAGTATAAGAACTAAATTGCAAACAAGTTAAAACTATAAGGGCCAAAGGATTAATTATCCCAAAAAAAAGATGACTCTCATACAGGCTTAGGTCCCTTAGCTCACACACACACACACACACAGGCCTGTAGCAGAGAGCACTCGGAGGCTATGACTAATATTTCAATTAATTCTCAACAAAATATGTTGATGATGACTAATTTACAATGAGATCTTCTGCAAAGAGAAAAATCAATAGACATATACAGACAGAATTACGGGGAAAATAACACCGAACTCCGAAAGAAGAAGCAGCCACACGTTCCAAGGAAAATAAGGAGATATCAGAGAACGCCAGAATTTGGAGAAAAGATTCCACCATATCCATCCAAACCCACGAATATTTTGTTTTCTCACAATGAGAATTAGGCCCATTATGCACATCACACGTCAAAAGATTTCTACAAGTTCCATCATCCGCAATATCCTATGGTCCCATGAAATCTACTTTTCATCCATAACTATACTCACCTCTTCCTGCCCATGCACTTCATAAGCATATAGCCTATCAGCCCCTTTCTCATGGTCCAAGTCCTAATTATCACTAATCCCATTCATTAACTATGGTACCACAAAAATCTACAGACGTGCTTACCTAATGGACAACTTTCAGGTTTAGTTCTACAATAGACGTTGACGACAACGATGACGACCACAGTCATGATGATGATCAGCACAGATTGCGTGAGGGAAACTTGAAACTGCAATCAGTAGGAACGAGGTACTCAGTTATGACGATTTTATTGGTGGAATCAGAACCCCTCGTGAACTTTTTGGATGGTTCATGAGAAGAAGCTATGGCTTTCCAGTGCAATGGAGTTTTTGGATCAATAACGGAAAGCAGAGAAGGCTTGAATTGGACATTCTCCTTGTTTACTGTTTGTACACAAACTCTGCAATTAACAATGGAAGGATTTGGTGATCCACATATGAATTCTATTTCCACACAGTTCTAGCCCTGTTTCATGAACCCATCAAGGCTCTACCACTCTTTTTCCTCGAAGGCTCTTCCTCACAACAAGAAGAACAGTATGTACAAGCTCAGTACAATCTGTGTTATATCCTTTTGTCCAGTTGATTCAGTTGCCTAATCTCAAAATGACACCTCTAGCTCAGTTCCAATATTCATGGTGAAAAACTTATCAGAATGCCTCCTTGTAGCTTTTAACAAGGGGGCTACGTAACTAACGGTGAAAATATTCCATGTCGATAGCAAAACTCTAAACATTATTAACAAAGATTTATAGGAACACTGATGATGGAGAAAGATTAATTTGCAGAATAACTGGAAACAGATAAAACCGGGACCTATTATTTGACCTCAAGAGTGACCAAAATTGTAAACGCATTCACAAAATATGTAGTCTAAACAGATTCTGCAAAAATGGACAGTAAGTATATTAGGATGGCATTTGTTGCTCATCCATGAAAGAGTTATCTAAAGTATTTTTTTATGGTTCAAATATAATTGCAAAACCAAGCATGATTGAAAAAATGAACAATCCATGTCTCAGCTTTGAAATTTGTATAGAAAATTAATATGAATCTTCACTATAAACTCTACCAATCCTCCTTAATTATGCTCCCCTGAGCGCAAATAGCGATCCTCATTATACACAAAGCAAACACTACTTTGGTCATTAATGTTAGTCAGCTTTCAGAAGGATCTCTGTGGTTGGTTCTAAATATTAGTCACTTTGCAAGATGCCTGCACATCAACTATTTTCCCTCCACAGATGCCCCTAGCTTATTTGTTCTGCAATTAGGAAGGGCTGACAAGTTTGTTTTATCTCACGAGGAGATCAGGCGTCGAGAAAGATGCCTTATCCAAGGAACATGCAAATCTTTGAAATTCATTGTGCCTGATAAGGCCACTGTTGGAAGCTTTCAGAACTTTTTCACAGAATTAAGGATGCAACCAACTTTTGACTCTTTTTCTTAATATGTGTAAGGTAATTAAAAGTGACTTATATTAAAGATTTGAGGAAGTATAAAATTTTAGACTACAAAGGAACACGGCAACCAACTCTGTTTATCAAATCAAAATCATTAAAAAGTAGAAAACAAAAAATAATAGTAAAATAAAAACAGTTAAGAGTACATGGTCACCTTCATGAAGTGAAATCACCTAAAAACCACATCCATGACAATCTGAAATTTGCTTAGCTCCAAATCCGACATATCATTAATCACTCTCGTTATTACCTATTTGTCCCCTGATTTAACCCTTGTCATTTGCATGCTTTCTCCATATCATTTCTGAACCTATTTTTATGGGCAGCCATGGCCTCTCCAAAACTATTTGTCTGATATTGGACATCCATCGGATTCACCTTCTTACACTGAATGATGTGAGCGAGTTCATCCAGGCACCATGTTGAAGTAGCGTAGTTGCTAGAGAACATAATGATCGAAATCCTCGATTTCTCGATGGCTTTAAGAAGTTCAGGTGAGATTCGTTTCTCTTTCCCAAGCTTCTTGTCATCAATGAAGGCATTGATTCCCTTCCGGCGCAAAGCCTTGCAGAGAATCACGGTGAAACACAGGGATGCATCATATCTATACTCCGTTTCGCTGGTAGCCAAAAGAGGGTGCTGCCAGTTGAATCGCCATGGTCAGGATAGCTACTACAAGCTTTTAGATAAGGGAATTTATTCCTACAGGCAGAGACCAACTTACAGAGACATGGTTCTTCACCAAATTACTTGCAAATGACAAGTTTACTTGCGGGTGGGCGTCTTTTGGGATCCGATACTTCCCCGCATGAAAATTGAAAGCGCATGGAAAATCTGCGGAAGATGCCTCACGCCTGCGGACTCTATAAAAGGGAGCTGCCACAGCAGGTCTTCGAAACTCACGGGACCGTATTTTTCGCCAGGCTTTTCCGCCTTTTAACATCAATTAAGGGTCTCACGCCCTCTTTTTATCTACCATACAAGTTCATCAATATCAAAGAATGATAGTTCCTCCTTTAGCCTTGTTTACACGATAGAAAGAAAAAAAATTTTTTAATTCTATTTATAAATCATTTTATAGTATGGATCTACTGTTTTCTCTTTTTATCTATTACAACATAGATAATTATTTATTTTTAAAAGTATATATATTAAATAGAAATAAAATTAAAAAATTATTATATTTTAACAAAAAAACTAATGTAATTTAAAGTTTTTCTTATTTTGTATGAAATATACGGAAAATACTTTATGAATAAGATAAGAGGAGGAACTCATTAAATTTGTTCCAAATTAAAAGTTTTTTTCTAACTTTACCCATATATTAAATAAGGTCATGAAGGAACAAGAAAAAACAGAATGAATTACATTTTAGCATTAATTATACTGACAAAACTAATAAATAAGTATTAAAATACTTTTTAAGTAACTTATATTTTAGGCCAAACAATTCTTCTAAAAACGACCTATATTATGGATAAAAAAGAATATTTATTTTATACATTACAAAATTATTTAAAATAAACTAATTCAAACATCCGAACACTCGATTTAGCAATTTAGTCAATACTAGCATATGCATATCGTTTCCTTAATTTTTTTTCTTTTGAATTGAAAGGCAAAGTAAGCAGAGATTTTAAATTTAGAATTAAAATAAAATTTTTATTTAGGACCATAGGTAGCACTCTTTTAATTTTTAATGTACAACCTAATTAACTAATCTAAGTATAACAAAAATATTAATTAAATTAGTTAATGTAACATCTTTTTTTAAAAAAAACACTCCAATCATCTTTAACTTTTTCTCTCCCTCTCTTGTTTGATTATTATTAAAAAAATATCAATAAGATTAATTTAAAAAATAATAATAATAAACATATGAAATAAGTGTTACAGATAGGATTAATATTAATTCTCTAATTAAGTCACATATTTAAGTATTATTGTAGTCAAAATAATTTGCAATTCTTTTCGCGAGTTTTGTAAGTTACAATTTCTGAGATGCTGGGAGGCAAAGGAACACAAGGAGAGGTCGAGAGCACTTCTTGGGTTCCCTGCGTTCTGCACTGGCATTGCGGCAAGAACAATTTAATGTTAATGTAACAATTAATACCAATATAAAATTTATGCCGAGGAACACCATTTTTAATATTTCTTCAGTTTTTGATATAAGACTCATTTAATTAATTTGATTAAATTAAAAAAGTTAGGTAAGTTAGTTAATTATAATAAATGTAATATGTTCTTTCTAAAATACTGTAATCATCTTTCTAAAATTAATAGTTATCAATACCAAAATTATCATTAAAATCCATTTAAATCTATAATAACTGAGATATTAAGAGCTGAATGAGAAAAAATATAACAAACAGCAATATAATCATTCAGACGGGTTCATTATCGGTTCACACCTGTTTTTACTAGTTCACAGATTCAATCTGGTTCGACCTAGTCCCTGGTTTAATCTATAAACCAGATCGGACTATTAACCTGTTTACCGGTTTTCTGATTAAATCAGCTAGTTTAATACTCCCTCTGTTCCTTATTATAAGAGACATTTGATGCTTATGGCATGTTCCTATATATAAGAGACACTTAAAAGTTGTCTCTATTTTTTTGTATTGATTTTCTATTTTACCCCTATTTATTTTGTCTCCAACTCATACTCTCTCTCCCTCCCACTTCTCTTTCTTTTAATAATTTAATTGTTCTCTCTCATACTCTCTCTCCTTATTAATAGGGGCATTGTTGGAAAATATATTATACTTTTTACACATTAATTGTCCTCAACTAATTTTAACTAATTTTTTGATCAATGTAATTTGGTTATTTGTCTCTTATAATAAGGAACGGAGGGAGTATATTTTTATGGGCTTGTAAAGGAGAATCATGTCGTATAACAGCACCTATTAATGGAAATTTTAATATGATTGTGCCAAGGTATTATCCTCATTTGTCCTTTCATGATATAGTTAATATAATATGTGCATAAGACTATTTGATTTTAAAAAAAATATTATGTGAGTTATGAACATACTCCACCGGTTCTTATTATAAGTTTCAAATAATTAATTCACGGATAATCAACAATGAGTTAAAATTAGTTAAAAACAATAAATAGGTTAAAAATATACTTTTATTTTCAAATATACCCTTATAATAAATGAAAAAAAGGATGAAAGAGAATGTCTTGAAAAATGTGATAAAAGAGAAATACTTAAGGGCAAAAAAAAAAAAATACATTGAATGTTAAGATAAACTCAAATTAAAACTTATAAAATTAACCACACCACTTAAATTCGAAGTTTATAAATAGGACCGGTAGGAGTATATTATATATTTCAAAAGGGGTTAATTTAATGTCGACTGTTTGGAAGGACAAATGTAGGTAGGATGCATGTTGCAGTGGAAACAAGCTGTAATGTAGTTGGGCATCGATCATTGACTGAAGAATGAAAGTATGAGCGAAATTTTATGTCTATTTGTGATATTTTCTTCAAGGAACTTAATTTTAAAATAACAATTGGTCAATGAGAAAATAATAAACACTTAAATAAAGAGAAAAACACAGCCAATTCACATTGGAAACATCATAAGATTCAGGACATATTCTTATATACTCCATCTACTCCTATTTATAAAATTCTAAAATGTGAATTGGTTTAGTCTTTTTTATAATATCCTATTAAGGATTGTCTGAGCGTTAAATACGTTTTTAACAATTTGTGCCTAATTAATTTTCAATTCTCTCCCCTTATCTTTTTTTTTTATATTTCATTTTTTTCATCTTTTATCTCATTAATAGTGGTACTTCTCTTTCTTATTTGTCTCCTCATTAAATAAGGACATCCTTAGGGAAAAAAAAAGATTTAAACTTTACATGGTTATTATTGTTTTTAACTAATTTTAATTATTTTTTAAACTATATAATTTAGTTAATAAGATCTTATAAAAAAGACAGGGGAGTACTTTTTCTATTCTTGTTGTAATAAATTTATAATTTAACCCTATTGAAATAGAAATTTTTCACGTTTGTATTATATTACCTCCCACAGTTAATGACTTCACATAGGGTGATATTAGAAAATTTTAATTAATAATTTAACATCGAAGTGACCTACAGATGACTAGAGTGAGTTAGATAGCAAGTGAAGGAAAGAGTGGCTTTTTTTCCTTCCCTCATCCCCAAGTCTCAAGACTTTGTTTAGGTTTTATACTCTTACTATGCACCATAAACTATTTCTTTTGATTATAAATGTAGGGGTAAGATGATTAATTTTTGAAAATTAATAAATTAGTTAAGTTAATTATTTATAAAATATGTGTTAGTTTTTTTTAAAAATACCGTTGTCTAAAATACCTTTACAATCATTTGTATTGGAAGTTACTTTATTGATAGAATTCTCTCTATAATACGTATAATAATATGGACGTTTAGGAAGAAAATTACTCTCTCATCATATTTTCTTATGCATTATCTTTCATCTTTTTTTTATTTATTATAAAGGCATATTTTAAAATATATATTTTTTACCTATTTATTATTTTAAACTAATTTTAACTGATTATTCATTATCTATAATTTAGTTATTTGAAATTGATAATAAGAACTAAGGGAAGTATTTGAATTAGTTTTTTAAAAATGATTTTATAGTGTATGAAGTAAATAGATAAAAATTTTTTTATCTCGACATGTTTGAAAACACTTTTTTAAAGTAATTTTTGAGTTTCCAAACTTAAAAAACCCGTACTTACAACTATTTGCATGGATGTTTTTTTAAAGTAATTACGGATTATAAATCAATAACATTGTCACATTCATAGTGGGACTTGAACCCATTGTGCCAATTATAAGACTAACCTTATTCAGCTGAGCACAAGACAAATGAATTACGATTACGAAACATGTATGAAATAAAATTAAAAAAATAATGAAATGAGAATAATAATAAATATAAAACTGGTCTTATTGTCTTTCTTGACTTTGAGTTGTTGACTGGCTGCTTATTCAGCTTCACCATTCTTACTCTCGTTTTCAACAGTATCTTGAATTTTAATTCATTCCCAATGTAACTATTCATGTACTGTGTAATCACAAAAATACAGTTCACATAAAATTCTGCTAAAACCTGTTTTATTGCGCATTGTTTATGACCAAACCATTTTAATATAAATATAATTAGGAGCTGATTGTTGCAAGGAATCTTGTTATGCGCTGCCATAAATTAGTAGACCCTATGGGAGTTGTTAGCAATGAACTAAAAAATCGGTGACCCTTCAATAATGTTTTAAAAAGTTTCCATAAACAAGTTTTCAAGGTGCTGAAAAGGATAGATGCATCATTTACACAGGGGAGTTTATAAATTAAACCAATTATTACAAGAAAAAGTAACAAACAGGGCATTGATTATGAAAGAAATCTCAACATCAACTTGACTTTGCAAGTTGAGGTAATTAAGCGAACCGGGTTAAATTTATTTAATTTTCTTATGCATTCTAAACAGCAGCTAGATTAAAAAATTGCTTAATTAGCTATCTGCCCCCCTTTTTATTTAAGTGTGATTAAAATTGATCTTTTAAACGAAATGCAATATAAAAAAAATGATCTTTTAAAACCTTAGAAAGAGAAGGAAATATGAGCTACGCCTGTAGGGTGAGTCTATTTATCCCATGAAATTATAGGGGCCGAGCTTAAGAAACCCGTCTCTCAAATAAAGAATGGGAAATTATTATGAGGTATTAAGCAAAAGATACATTATTAAAAAGTCACAGTAACTTAGAAGCATGTAGTGAGAAATTTCAGGATAGAAAATTATAACAAGTTTATATTACTCACTTGTTATTAAGATTTTTTTAATAATTATATTCTTTTCTTAGGCCATCAAGAAATATGCTGATATATAAAATGGATTAGCCCGCTATAAGTACTTGATATTTTTTAAAAAATTTATCCCTAAATAAAATAGAATATCATTCTAGCTTAGGTTTCGTCAATATAAGCCCAACTTTTCAATTTGGGGTTTTGGGATTACAAGTTCTCTTAGAGGAAGATGCTGATTAAATTGTTGATGTTAGGTCCGATTTCCTTCAATCATGTTTCTCTATACATTTTTTTTTCAAATTGTAGTTTTAAACAATTTGGACTAAATTTAATAGTATATATTGATTTATATTTTTATAAATTATCATATAATTTAATCTGATGGCTCTTTACTGCAATGAACCATCCACTTTATACAAAACATTTTAATAAATGGTTTTTCAAAGCAGGATTTAGAGGAATAAAGCCAAAATGAGGTGAGTATGACTGATGTATTACCTACTTGCAACATTTGTCCTCTGCTGGAGGAAGGAAAACAACAGAGAACTTATAATTTTTTAGAGTTCACACCTTTACAAGTACTCCTCTTTTTTTTTTTTTTTTTACCAGCACCTTTACAGGTACTTCACACTGTTACTTTACCACTCATTAAAATGTTAGATAGTTTTCTAGGTTGGCAGCTACTTACATTTCTCTGTTGTCCCAGCAAGTAAATATGAAGGATTTATTAGTGAATCGTTTAAAATTTAAATCTTCCTCATGTGTTCTGCTTTGAAATGACATGCTTTATAGACAGTAATAATGAGCTCGAGTAAGTGACATGAAATAAGGAGATGAAATTGAACAAGTTTGGGTTTATAGTGCCCAATTTTTGAGCTTTGCTCACTCTGTCTTCTCTGTCTCATGTTCCAACGTGTTAAAAGATGGTTCAACCAGATGACATTTAAAAGTTTTCGACTGTTATATACGGCAGATTCCATTCTTTCTTCTTCATCAAACCAGGCTCAAGTTTTGATAAGTGTCATTAGCTATCTTAGGGAGGTCTGGCGTCAAGGCATGCTTGTTTTCACAGAGCTGATATCAGTTTGGAAATCAAGGGACGTGAATATGAGAAAGATCTGCCAATACTTGGAATGGCATCCACATGCTTAATGGTTATCTTTTATTAATGTATATGTAATAGTTTCGTCCTTTATGTTTGTTTCAGACCTCTTGTACTTCTCTTGTTTAACGTATAATTAATCTTTGAGAAAATTAATCTTTCGATCTTTATAGTTATGACTCATTTATAACTTAGTCTCTACATTTTTACTTAGTTCAACTTCTTTTCTATAGTTTTATAGTTTTAATTTGATTGCAACTCAGTTCTTAAAGTTTGACTCGCTATAACTCAGTCTCTATAGTTTTACCCATTTTATAATTTAGTCCTTATGTTTTAGAAAAATGAAATTATATATATAATAAAAAGAGGGACTAAATTATAAAATGGTTAAAAATATAGAAACTGAGTTGTAACCAATCAAACTTTAGAGACTGAGTTACAATTGAGTCAAAATTATAGAGATTGAGTTGCACTGAGTCAAAATATAAGAACTAAATTACAAACAAGTTAAAACTACAGAGGCCAAAGGATTAATTATCCCCAAAAAAAAGATGACTCTCATACAGGCTTAGGACTTAGCTCGTATATATATAAAATCCTGTAGCAGAGAGCACTCGAAGGTTATGACTAATATTTCAATTAATTCCCAAAAAACTATGTTGATGATGACTAATTTACAATAAGATCTTCTGCAAAGAGAAAAATCAAGAGACATACAGACAGAATTACTAGGAAATAACACCGACCTCCGAAAGAAGAAGAAGCCACATGTCCAAAGGAAAATAAGGAGATATCAGAGAACACCAGAATTTGGAGAAAAGATTCCACCATATCCATCCAAACCCGGGAATATTTTGTTTTCTCAGTGAGAATTAGGCTCATTATGCACATCACACGTCAAAAGATTTCTACAAGTTCCATCATCCGCAATATCCTATAGTCCCATGAAATCTACTTTTCATCCATAACTATACTCACCTCTTCCTGCCCACGCACTTCATAAGCCCATTTCATAAGCATATAGCCTATCAGCCCCTTTCTCATGGTCCAAGTCCTAATTATCACTAATCCCATTCATTAACTATGGTACTACAAAAATCTACAGACGTGCTTACCTAATGGACAACTTTCATGTTTAGTTCTACAATAGACGTTGACGACAACGATGACGACCACAATCATGATGATGATGATGATCAGCACAGATTGCGTGAGGGAAACTTGAAACTGCAATCAGTAGGAACCAGGTACTCAGTTATGACGATTTTATTGGTGGAATCAGAACTCCTCGTGAACTTTTTGGATGGTTCATGAGAAAAAGCTATGGCTTTCCAGTGCAATGGAGTTTTTGGATCAATAACGGAAAGCAGAGAAGGCTTGAATTGGACATTCTCCTTGTTTACTGTTTGTACACAAACTCTGCAATTAACAATGGAAGGATTTGGTGATCCACATATGAATTCTATTTCCACACAGTTCTAGCCCTGTTTCATGAACCCATCAAGGCTCTACCACTCTTTTTCCTCGAAGGCTCTTCCTCACAACAAGAAGAACAGTATGTACAAGCTCAGTACAATCTGTGTTATATCCTTTTGTCCAGTTGTTTCAGTTGCCTAATCTCAAAATGACACCTCTAGCTCAGTTCCAATATTCATGGTGAAAAACTTATCAGAATGCCTCCTTATAGCTTTTAACAAGGGGGCTACGTAACTAACGGTGAAAATATTCCATGTCGATACCAAAACTCTGAACATTATTAACAAAGATTTAGAGGAACACTGATGATGGAGAAAGATTAATTTGCAGAATAACTGGAAACAGATAAAACCGGCACCTATTATTTGACCTCAAGAGTGACCAAAATTGTAAACGCATTCACAAAATATGTAGTCTAAACAGATTCTGCAAAAATGGACAGTAAGTATATTAGGATGGCATTTGTTGCTCATCCATGAAAGAGTTATCTAAAGTATCTTTTATGGTTCAAATATAATTGCAAAACCAAGCATGATTGAAAAAATGAACAATCCATGTCTCAGCTTTGAAATTTGTATAGAAAATTAATATGAATCTTCACTATAAACTCTACCAATCCTCCTTAATTATGCTCCCCTGAGCGCAAATAGCGATCCTCATTATACACAAAGCAAACACTACTTTGGTCATTAATGTTAGTCAGCTTTCAGAAGGATCTCTTTGGTTGGTTCTAAATATTAGTCACTTTGCAAGATGCCTGCACATCAACTATTTTCCCTCCACAGATGCCCCTAGCTTATTTGTTCTGCAATTAGGAAGTGCTGACAAGGTTGTTTTATCTCACGAGGAGATCAGGCGTCGAGAAAGATGCCTTATCCAAGGAACATGCAAATCTTTGAAATTCATTGTGCCTGATAAGGCCACTGTTGGAAGCTTTCAGAACTTTTTCACAGAATTAAGGATGCAACCAACTTTTGACTCTTTTTCTTAATATGTGTAAGGTAATTAAAAGTGACTTATATTAAAGATTTGAGGAAGTATAAAATTTTAGACTACAAAGGAACAGGACAACCAACTCTGTTTATCAAGTCAAAATCATTAAAAAGTAGAAAACAAAAAAAAAAGTAAAATAAAAATAATTAAGAGTACATGCTCACCTTCATGAAGTGAAATCACCTAAAAACCACATCCATGACAATCTGAAATTTGCTTAGCTCCAAATCCGACATATCATTAATCACCCTCGTTATTACCTATTTGTCCCCTGATTTAATTCTTGTCGTTTGCACACTTTCTCCATATCATTTCTGAACCTATTTTTATGGGCAGCCATGGCCTCTCCAAAATTATTTGTCCGATATTGGACATCCATCGGATTCACCTTCTTACACTGAATGATGTGAGCGAGTTCATCCAGGCACCATGTTGAAGTAGCGTAGTTCCTAGAGAACATAATGATCGAAATCCTGGATTACTCGATGGCTTTAAGAAGTTCAGGTGAGATTCGTTTCTCTTTCCCAAGCTTCTTGTCATCAATGAAGGCATTGATTCCCTTCCGGCGCAAAGCCTTGCAGAGAATCACGGTGAAACTCAGGGATTCATCATATCTAGACTCCGTTTCGCTGGTAGCCAAAAGAGGGTGCTGCCAGTTGAATCGCCATGGTCAGGATAGCTACTACAAGCTTTTAGATAAGGGAATTTATTCCTACAGGCAGAGACCAACTTACAGAGACATGGTTCTTCACCAAATTACTTGCAAATGACAAGTTTACTTGCGGGTGGGTGTCTTTTGGGATCCGATACTTCCCCGCATGAAAATTGAAAGCGCATGGAAAATCTGCGGAAGATGCCTCACTGCCTTCGGACTCTATAAAAGGGAGCCCCAGTAGGCCTTCGAAACCCAAGGGACCGTATTTTTCGCCAGGCTTTTCCCCCTTTGAACATCAATTAAGGGCCTCACGTCCTCTTTTTATCTACCATACAAGTTCATCAATATCAAAAAATAATAGTTCCTCCTTTAGTCTGGTTTATATGATAGAGAGCAAAAAAAATTTTAATTCTACTTATAAATCACTTTGTAGTATAGATATACTGTTTTCTCCTTTTATCTATTATACCATAGATAATTATTTATTTTTAAAAGTATATATATTAAATAGGAATAAAATTAAAAAGTTATTATATTTTAATAAAAAGCTAATACAATTTAGAGTTTCCTTATTCTCTGTGAAATACGCTGAAAATACTTTATAAATAAGATAAGAGGATGAACTCATTAAATTTGTTTCAAATTAAAAGTTTTTTTTTCTAACTTTACCCATATATCAAATAAGGTCATGAAGGAAAAAGAAAAACATAATGAATTATATTTTAGCATTAATTATACGGACAAAACTAGTAAATAAGTATTAAATATTTTTTTAAGTGACTTATATTTTAAGACAAACCATTCTTCTAAAAACGACCTATATTATGGATAAAAAAGAATATTTATTTTATACATCACAAAATTATTTGAAATAAACTAATTCAAACATCCGAACACTCGATTTGGCAATTTAGTTAATATTAGCACATGCATATTGTTTCCTTAATTTTTTTTTCCCTTTTGAATTGAAAGGCAAAGCAAGCAGAGATTTTAAATTTGGAATCAAAATAAAATTTTTATTTAGGACCATAGGTAGCACTCTTTCAATTTTTAATATAAAACCTAATTAACTAATCTAAGTATAACAAAAACGTTAATTAAATTAGTTAATGTAACTTCTTTTTTTTTTTTTTAAATACTCTAATCATCTTTAATTTTTTCCTTCTCTCCCTTACTTGATTATTGTTAAAAAAATATCAATAAGATTAATTTAAAAAAAAAATAAACATATAAAATAAGTATTACAGATAGGATTAATATCAATTCTCCAATTAAGTCATATATTAAGCATTATTGTATTCAAAATATTTTGCAATTCTTTTAGCGAGTTTTGTAAGTTACAATTTCTGAGACGCTGGGAGGCAAAGGAACTCAAGGAGAGGTCGAGAGCACTTCTTGGGTTCCCTGCGTTCTGCACGGGCATTGCGGCAAGAACAATTTAATGTTAATGCAACAATTAATACCAATATAAAATTTATGCCGAGGAACACCATTTTTAATACATAAATAATGCAGCTTGTTCTTCATACTTCATTCAATACCAGGAAAAACGTGAATGAAAGCTAACCAGTAGTTTTTCCCCCCAAAAAAGGCTCATACTCCCAATAACCAACAGTAGCTAAAAACACTTCTCTTCTGAAAGTCTCCGCAATATGCATCCACGAATTTTTGGTAAATCATTTAAAATGACTCTCTTGCATCACGTGAAGCTGGAAAACTGCAACACCAATTAGTATAGAAGAGATTCAAAATCGTTTGGAAAGTGCTTGGGACCAATTTTAAAGTAACAATGAGAATCCTAAGATTCTTCATCTTCTTAAAGGCAAAGCCACTCCACTCTACTTCTTGAGGGGAACTAAGCATTATTCCTTCAATTTTTCTGCTTCCCTTTAATGTAAGAGCATAGTAGTAACAATTAAATATTACCAATTAACCCAACCATATACAACATGCATTTAATATAAATCAGTTAGTAGAAAGCATAGAGGCTCACCTTGCCCTTGTCTTTGTGTTGTTGAGTTTTCATTTGTCAATAGACTCGAAACTTTTTCGTTCTTTCATCAGGAGGAGAAGCTATAGCCCTTCGTTTCAACGAAGATTTTGGATCATTTGAAGAAAGCAAAGAAGACTTGAACTGCACATTCTCCATGTCTGTTTGCTGCTGGTACACATAAACTCCACACTTAACTATGCACAAATCCGGTGGCTCACATTTGGCTTCTATTTCCACATCATTCCAATCCAATTCCAGAAACCCATCTAAGATTTTCCAGTGTTTTCCGTCCGGGAAAGCTCTTCTTAGATCAAATACACCCACATGACCTTCTCTACTTGGAAAGGCTATATTATTTCCTTCCTTTACTTCATGACCATTGATGCTCATTCGACCAAGGACTCTTCCCTCAGAAACATGGCTCGCACCTCCTTTCTCAAACTCAAATACTAAGGCAACCACTGGGAAATTCCCACGAACACGAAAAGACAAGGTCCCTCCTTTGCAGCAAAAGTTGAGCCAATCTGGAAATGTTGATGCTGGCATACTACTGATGGCCAAGTAGTACACCTCCTTTCTAGCCTGTCATTACATAAAACACCCAAATGGCTTTCCCAAATCAAATGAAAATTTTATAAATAAAGTTTTTCTGATAATTACTGATTGCTCTCTTAAAATGATAAAGCCAAATGGGAAAGAGAATGAATAACCTGGGACCATAAATGGCTTAAGGACTCTCTCGTTAATGATATGCAATTGTCTGCTTGTATATCCGCCAGGTTTGGTGGCAGCTCTGGAATGTCTCTTAGCCTCTTGCAGTTATCCAGATTTAGTTTCTCCAAATAAGCACACTCTTTGATGCAGTCAGGAAGGGACAAGATATCATTCCCTGATAGATTTAATTCTTGCAGATTCCGAAAACAATTCACAGTTAGGTGAAGATCTTCATCCAATAGACAACAATTTTCTAGATTCAAAATCTTCAAGTTTGTGCTTCTAATAATTGGATAACTATCTTGCATTGACTTCTTCAAGGATTTTCTGCTATGAGGTCTGCTATTCTCCAATAAAAGCCAGACAAGATTTTGCAGCGTGAATATTGTGTCTGGAATCTCCCTAAGACCTTCGCAGGAGTTAAGAGATAAAATTTGAAGCCCTGAGAGATTTCCAATGGAATGTGGGAGTTCTTCAATGGCAGTGTTATCTGCAAAAATGGTACTCAATGCGTCCATCTTTCCCACTATATTTGGAAAGTAATCAAGACTCTCACAAAAAGCAAGGTCAAGGTGTTCAAGAGATGCCAATTTGATTTCACGAGGAAAGCTTTTAAGTTTTCTGCAGCCATTAACGGTTAATACCGCTAACTTAGAGAGATATCCCACAGAATTATGAACCTTAATCAAATTGCGACAGTCTACAAATATCAGTTCTTTTAAATTTGGGACTTGAGACATATTAGGCACTTCAGTTATAAATTCGCAATATGAGAAATCCATGCTTGTCACATATTCTAACCTCTGCAAAACCAAAACTAGATAATCTGATTAGCAATTCCATAAAGTGATATGAATTTTAGAGGCAAATGATAGGTTAAGGGGAAAAGAAAAATACCTTGATTGGCTCTACTAATCTGACATAACTACGACATAACCTAAGGACCACAATGTTCTCAAGGTAAAAATCCACCGGTAAGGACATAGAAGGGTATCCCTCCCAATCAAGCAATCTTAAATTATTTGGGAAGTGCTTAGGGCCGGTTGAAAATAGTGCATTTCGCACAATGAGAATCCTAAGATTGCTCATTTTCTCGAAGGCAAAGCCACTCCACGCTACTTCTTCTTGTTGAGGAGATTTAAGCATTATTCCTTCAATTTTGCTGCTTCCCTATAACGTAAGTGCAGAGCAGTAACAGTTAGATATTGCAAGAAAGCCAAACTATGCACAATGCATTTAATGTTAATGTGAAAGAGAAATGATTCAGTTCTTACAGAATTTTCACGTAATACTCTAACAACATCTTCATGATGCCACAATCTGCTGCGTTCACCAGGATTTAATGGTGCCTCCTGTCTGACAATTTCTCGACCCATTTCTTGTATTAGATCATGCATCCACAAGCAATCATGTTTATCAACACTCACCAATGATTTATCAATGAGCACCTCAAAATAAAACCTTGCACCACCATGACAGTTGTGTAGTACTTCATCGGCATATACCGATCTCCACTTCTTGAAAAAACAAGCAACATCTAGAAAAATAGACTTAGCATTGTCTTGTAAGCAGTCGTAACTTATCTTTAGTACTTCGTGAATTGTTTTATCTGGGATCCTATCGTATCGTTCCAATATTGACTTCCATTCCTCTAAGCTTTTTTGAGTCAAATTGGAGCCTATTACTCTTAGAGCCAAAGGAAGGCCCTGTGCATAACTAATCACACGGCCGGACATATCTTCATAACCTTTGGGAGGTTGGTTGTTATGAAAGGCATGCCAAGAGAAGAGTTCAAGAGACTCATGCTCATTTAGCTCCTTCATTTCATAAGTTTTTTGAACACCATGTACACTTAATAATTGCTTATCTCTAGTCGTTATAATGATCTTGCTTCCGGATCCAAACCAGTTACACCCTCCTGCAAGTTGTTCTAATTGTTCTAATGCATCAACATCATCAAGAACTAATAGAACTCTTTTGTGGGAGAGTCTGTGTTTTATTTTAGTTATTCCCTCATCAACACTACCAAACTTCTTACTCTTCTCTTCAAGAATCTCAGATAAAAGTAATTGTTGGAGACGAACTATGCCTCGATATTCATTTGACGCTTCTCTGACATCAAGTAGAAAACTTGCACCTTCAAATTGGCAAAATATTGAATTATATAGAGCCTTGGCAAGTGTTGTTTTGCCAATTCCACCAGTTCCATGGATCCCCAACATACAAACGCCATCATGAGACTGATCCAAAAGTGACTTCACTTCTTCAATGCGAGACTTAAGTCCAACTGGGTGATCAACGCTATGTAAAGGGTTGGGTGGTAGCCTAGCATATGCATCTTCCACAATCCTTTCGATAAACCCAAGTTTGCATCTATAGAAATTCAAATTAGTTTTGGTTATGTGCTCTTTGTAAAATATTTGTCACAGTAACATTTAAGTAAATCTAGAATAAAGAAGTTACAACAAAAGTGAACTTCTCAGTATTAAAATAATAAAAATCGTGTTCAAAAAGTTAATTCAAGACAAGGATTCTACTCAAAAACTTCTAACCTTGAGAAACGTAAAATTAGAACTAAAAACTCGACTCATAAGTCAAAATGAAAATTGTGCGACAGTTAGCTAGTGACAGAAAACACTCATTTTCTACACTATTTTATAAGAAGAAGTCACGTTAGGTTGAGCTGAACGCATAACAGTTTTTATTCAAAATTTCAAAGAAGCAGGGATAGCTATAATAGAAACTGCGTTATAAATTAAAGTAAGATTCCATAACTCCATGACTAAAGAAAAGTAATTAACAAAAAAAAAATTGAAATTCAGAGGTCTAAATACTAGATAAAGAAAAATTTGAACCGGATAAAAGGGAAAAAAAAAAAAATCAAATTTTAAGGTTAAGATTATAATTTTGAAAAACATATCTGAAGAAAGGCACTCAGACAGAGCCTACCCATCATCGAAAAGCCATGCAGATGATAAGCTAGCAGCTTCATACAAAGCAGACCTCCATCTGCGCACTTTGTCTAAGTCATCTTTGAACCTATCTTTAAGAGCAGCCATGGCTTTCTCAAAGCTATTTCTCTGATATTGAACATCTAACGGATCGACCTTGTAAAAGACGGGCATAACCACCTGCTTCTTCTCCTCCTTACACCCAATGATGTGGGCGAGTTCCTCTAAGCACCATGTGGAAGTAGCATAGTTCCTAGAGAACACAACAATGGAAATCCTGGATCTCTCAATGGCTTCAAGAAGCGCAGGTGAGATCTCTTCCCCCTTTCCAAGCTTCCTGTCGTCAATGAAGGCGTTGATTCCCTTGCGTCGTAAAGCATCGTAGAGAAGCCCAGTGAAGGTGTGGCGAGTATCTTCGCCTCTAAAACTCAGGAAAACATCGTATTCATACTTGGTTTTAGTAGGAGAGCTAAAGGACGATGGTGCTTCCACTAGAATCGCCATGGCTATGATGATATAAAACTGAAAGCCAGTAAGGCATTAGGACTTGAATACTCAAACCTGGGATTGGGAGACAAATTTACACAAAGGTGGTCAGTGGCCAAAATAGAGGGCACGCTTTTGATACCCAATAAAGAAATTTCTCGGAAGCTTGAAAGTTTCAGAATATGAATTGACGCTTTACATTTGCAGGCAAGAGGAAAGAGCGTGAGAATTTTAAATTTTTTAGTGGAGAGAGCATCACTTGTCCGGAATGCCGGAATTTGGGTGCTGCATTTGCATTATAATTTAGGGGAAATGACAATAAAATACCACTTGAATTCCAAAAAGATAAATAAGGCACCTGAATAAACAAAATGACAAATAGGGCACTGGGTACCAATCTGGAATTCATATTTTCGGCCAAAAGACCAAAATGCCCTGATGAAATGCAGGAAGACAGACGCTGAAAGTGAGAGGAAGGAGAGAGGAAAACCGACGCAGTGAGAGAAAGGAGAGAGGAAGACCGACGCTGATGAAATGCGGGAAGAAGAAAAGAAGAATGTTGAAAATGCTATTATCTTACTCCTTCGCATCACCATTTGTAGAGATTGTTGATTTTAGTTGTGAGAAAGAGGATTTGTAGTGAGAGAGGGAGTGAACCGAAGCGGAAATCAAAAAACAATGGCAAGCAATTACGTAATATAACTGCTGTCATATGCCTGCTGGTTTTTGGTAAATTCCACTACGTGAATGGTAAATTTCACTATACATGTAGTTAATTATGAAAGTTAATAGTTCAATATTTATTGTGACGTACTTCAAATGCACGTTCACTGAATGATTTATTTATGCTTATAAGTTGCCTTTCCGGTGAAAACAGGTTTACAAAACCCATTGAAGAAGTAGTCACTTTCACTATAAAAGTTGTAAATCCCAGTATATGTTTTGTAAAATTCAACGTGAAATTTTATTGGTTTTTACAAACAAGTTGCCCATCCCTTGAAAACTGGTTGCAAAAGCCATTTAAGAAGTGGTCATTTTCACTATAAAAGTTGTAAATATCACTGTGTGTTTTGTAAAATTCAGCGTGAAATTTTATTGATTTTTAGAAACAAGTTGCTCATCCCCTGAAAAGAGGTTGCAAAACTCATTTAAGAAGTGGTAATTTTCACTACAAAAGTTGTAAATATCACTCTATGTTTTGTAAAATTCAGTATGGAATTTTATTGGTTTTTAGAAACAAGTTACCCATCCCCTGAAAACTGGTTGCAAAAGCCATTTAAGAAGTGGTCATTTTCACTATAAAAGTTGTAAATATCACTGTGTGTTTTGTAAAATTCAGTCTGGAATTTTATTGGTTTTTAGAAACAAGTTGCCCATTCCCTGAAAACTGGTTGCAAAAGCCATTTAAGAAGTAGTCATTTTCACTATAGTGGTTGTAAATTTCACTATACATGTAGTTAATTATGAATTTTACAAAATACATATTGTGATTTACAATTTTTGTAGTGAAAGTGACTACTTTGCTAATGGGTTTTGCAACATGTTTTCAGGAGATAAACAACTTGTTTATAAAAACCAATAAAATTTCACGTTGAATTTTACAAAACATATACTGGGATTTACAACTTTTATAGTGAAAATGACTACTTCTTCAATGGGTTTATAAACCTGTTTTCACCGGAAAGGCAACTTATAAGCATAAATAAATCATTCAGTGAACGTGCATTTGAAGTACGTTACAATAAATATTGAACTATTAACTTTCATAATTAACTACATGTATAGTGAAATTTACCATTCACGTAGTGGGATTTACTAAAAACCAGCAGGCATATGACAGCAGTTACATTACGTAATTGCTTGCCATTGTTTTCTGATTTTCGCTTCATCTTTCCCACAGGTTCATCTTTTCCACAGCTTCACATTCTCTGAAAATGGTTTTATGCGAAGAACAGAGACAGAACCAAAATTTTTTAGAGAAATGCTAGGCAATAACATTTTAAGCTGTGGGAACCCATCGAAAATCAGCGTCTTCCTCTCTCCTTCCTCTCTTCTTCCCGATTTCATCAGCGTCTTCCTCCTCTCTCCTTCCCGTATTTCATCAGTGTCTTCCTCTCTCCTTCCTCTCACTTTCAGACAGGGCATTTTGGTCTTTTGGCCAAAAATCTGAATTCCAGATTGGTACCCAGTCCCCTATATGTCATTTTGCTTATTCAGGTGCCTTATTTGTCTTTTTGAAATTCAGGTGGTATTTTATTGTCATTTTCCCTACAATTTAACTTGCATTCTTCATGAAAAGAGATGTACACGCGGCCACCTTTTTTTTTTTAAAAAAAAAAATGAACGTGGGACCTATGAAGTAAATTCGTCATTACCTGTTTGTCCCGTGTTTGTGGGGTCAGAACCGAAGCTAACTGATCAGGATAATGTCGCGAGTGTCAGTACTCAGTAGATCGAATTAGAATTAGATGAGTGATGATTAAAAAAATATAACAAAATGAATACAAATTTTAATCTTTTAAATTGTTTACATTTTAATTTTAGTTCCTCTAATTTAAAACCATAAATTTTAGTTTTTTAAATTTCTTTTTATTTATAATACTGATCGTTATAATCTAATAAAAATTTGAATCATTTTATTTTTTCATAAATCAAAACCTATAATTTAAAATTTGATGAATCAAAATTAAAAAAAAACAAATTTGAATGACCAATATAATAAAATAAAATGTATAAAGATATTTATATTTAACCACTAAAATAAAAAAATAGCCGACAGCTTAGCCTAGTTTGCTTTCGGCTTCTAGCTTTTTGATGTGCGGAAAGAGGCTCTTTAGCATCACATCTTTTTACTTGCTTTTTAATAAAGCTTTGTCTTTTATTTGAAAAAATAAAAAAATAAAAAACTACTCGAAAGCCTTAGTTCAAATGACACGGCACTTATTAAAGAAGTTAGGGATCAAATCTCCGTATGGTCTAAGGCAAAGGGTGCGCGCGACGGCGCGAGATGGTGGGTGTGTGAGCGTGTGTGTGAGATGTTTGGGTGTGTAAGTGAGCGTGTGAGTAGTCCCTCTTAGATGTATACAAAAATACTACAAAAAAAGAAACAACTAGTTTTAAGTAAATGCATTAATTATTAATTAAAGTTGTAAGAATTAGGTTAAATCTTAGAAATTTATATAGTTAAAATTTTCATTTAAAATTTTTTGCACAGTGACCATCAAATACTATTATTTTATTTTGGGCAGATTTATAAAGAATACTTAAAGATTAGTAACACATCAATTAATGTAAATAAGAATGAGGAGGTTGGGTTTGAATAGCAGAGTGGTCGGACTGGGGTGTCAGTTGTGCCGCTCAGCTGCCCCTCAGCTGCCCCTCAAACTTTGAGGGAAGGATCCGAATTGAAATTATTTATAAACATATTTTATATAAATTAAAACAAAATTTTTTTCACATATTTATTTTATTAAAAAGTTACATATAAACCATTTCAAATTATCTTAAAAAAAAAACCTAAGAATTTAAAAGTTGAAGAATGGTTTTGTCATTTTCATAATTAATACTTCATCTTTAATATAAAATTTATTTAACTAATTTGATTATATTAAGAAAGTTAGATAAATTAGTTAATTATAAAGAATATGATATGTTTTTTTTAAAACATCATAATCATCTTTCTTAATATCCTTTCTCCTTTTTCCACTCAATTATAGTTGATAGAAATTCATATGGATAATTAAAAAAAATTAATAAATATAAAAAATATATCTTATATTTAAAAACAAAAACAATTCAATAATTAGTTCTTATATTAAAAACCTATTAAAAACCGGAAGAGTACACGAGAGGGGAGAAAAGAAAGAACGAGGCAGAGGAGATAGCAGGTGGCGGGTGCTAGTGGAAGGAAAACGAAAAAGAAATAGATTGGAGAGGAAGAAGACGATTGTGAAGCAGAGCACCAGAGGAGGCACATTCCTTTCCCTTCCAAGCGATCGTCTCTACTGATCTCGGTCTCGCAAGCCATCGTCTCTCACCCACTCTTCGACTTCTCTGGGTTGCTATTGCTTTCACCGTCATTCTAGACTCCTCAATCTTGCTCTCTCTCACGGTCATCATGCTCGTCATGGGCAGTCGTTCAAGATTTCACTCAATCTCTTTCGGGTATAATAATAGGTTGCAGGCTTCAATTTCTGCCCTGATTATACTTTCCAGCTTCTTCTTTTTCCTTTACGCCATCATTGTCGCCAAATTTAGACTTCTTTCACCGTTCCATTCAAAGCTCGTGGGCTGGATGGAAAAAAATAACCCGCTCAACCCACTAAGTTACCTTGGATATAACTGGTTCGTATCGGGTTAGCTCAGTTCACACCGACTCACAAATAGCTAGTCTGTGTCAGCAGTGGTTGGGGTCATTAAGGGTCAAGTCTCAATCAACTTGTGTATGTTACTGGCCAAGTTAATTGTAGTTTTTAGGTCTTGGCTTAAAAAAAAAAAAAAAAGAATACAAAATCATTTTTGGGTTGCTGGTGGCTGGATGAGATCAAAAGAAAGATCTTGTAAAGATAACGGAGTCTTATGGGAGGGGAATGTTGATGCGTTGAACCTTAGATTTCTAGATGATTTTTCGAATATTCGAAATTTTTAGAGGAAGGATAAGTGTTCTTTATTTTTGGGTTTTTTTTTAAAACTATGTATAGATATCTTTTAATTGAAAATAATCATATTTAAGATATTAAATATAAATACCTTTCTCAACCAAAATTTCAATCTTAACTCGCCTTGTACATTAAAAGGGTGTTGAGATGTCCTACTCCCAGTTCTAATTATAAGAGCAAGTTGATTAATTTGAAGAGATTAAAGAAGTAAGTTGAGTTAGTTATTTGTTCTAAACATGTGTTGTCTTTCCTAAAATATCCTTACTAATCAGGTGTATTGACTAAAACTATTATTGTTAAAAGGACTACTTTGAAAAAAAAAGTATAAATATGAAAGATAAAATGGATTGAAATCTTATATTTAGGATCAAAATAAAAATCAAACAAGATCTTATATTAAGGACCGGAGGTAATATTAAGAGTGTTAGGACTAAAGCAAATAAGCCCAAGTATATTATATGGATACGAGGCCCAATAGCTTGGAATGTGCAGCGGTTTCTAAGATGGCCTCTACATAAAACCCGAAGGAGCATTCATAAATTCTTCATTTTTTATTTTTCACTTGTATTCAGTACCACATGTAATTAACTACCAATTATTTGATAGCTAATGCTACAAATTAAAATCTCCAGACAAGCTTAATAATTGGAAAAACCATCTTTCTACCGTGGCATGAATGAACAGTGATATTCATTAAAAATAAAAGAGAATCCATGAAACGACAATTAGTACGTAGGAAGAAGAGGTTCACCTTAACCCGTTCTTTGTGTTACTGGGTTTTCCTTTATATATCAGTTCGTTCTGAGGAGCTTCTTGGGTGGTTCATAATTTGGAAGAGAAGTCATCCCTGTTTGTTCCAGCAGTGATGGCGTTGAAGCATTATGGGAAGACTTGTTGAACTGCACATTCTCCATGTTTGCTCCCTTGTAGAAATAAACTCCCCACTTAACTAAGAACATATCTGGCGAGGGAATCATAACTTGTATGTTCACGTCATTCCAATCCAACCCCATATACTTGTTGAGACGCTTTTGCTCTGCTTCCGTAAGTTGCACGAATCCGTCAAATAATAACAAATTACCTTCTTGAGCTGCAATTCGCAATTTATCAGTATGACCATTGATGCTCATAAAAACTGGGAAGCTCTGTTCAAAACTCATGTTCGCTTTCCCCGTGGCCTCAAATGCAACAATACCACGAGGTAATAAATTCCCACGAACGCGAAAAGACAACGTGTCTCCTTCACCATAATAGTTGAACCAATCAGGAAATGTTGTTACTGGCACACTGATTCTCAAGTGAAGCAACTCCATTTTTGCCTGATTATATTTACCAAAACAGCAGACAGACCAAATGCGTTCTCAGATTTCAAATATGAGAGAATGCTAAAATGGCAAAAGAAAGAGAGAATAGATCCAAAGGAAGAAGAAAAACCTGAGAATATAAGTTGTCCAATGATCCGGCGGTTAATGATGTGCAATTCCCTGCATCTATGTCATGCAACTCTGATGGCAACTCTGGTATGTCTCTTAGCCTCTTGCAGTCTCTCACATCCAGCCACCATAGACTCTTACACTGCTTAATGCACTTAGGGAGAGACACAAAATCATTCCTTTGCATATATAACCCTTGCAAATTTCGAAAACAATTCAGAATTAGGTGAAGTTCTTCATCCAACAGACCACAATTCACGAGATGCAGTTTCTTCACATAACAGCTGCTGATTTGGATATCTTGCATTAACTTCATCCAAGATTTTCTATTATGAGGATGAACGCCTCCGAAATCAAGCATCTGAAGATTTCGCATCTTGAATAAGCTGGTTGGAAGTTCCCCAAGACTTCTGCAAGAGTGCATATGTAAATATCGAAGCCCCAAAAGATTTCCAATCGAAGGTGGGAGCTCCTTAATAGCAGTGCGAGTTATGGAAATTCGCCTTAGTGCATCCATCTTTCCCACTACACGTGGGAAGTACTCAAGACTTGTGCAGGCTTTAAGATCAAGCCATTCAAGTGATGCCATCTTGATTTCATGTGGAAAAATGGAAAGTTTGGTGCATTCGCTAACATCTAATTCGATTAGCTTAGAGAGGGATCCCAACGAATCATGAATTTTTATCAGATTGAAACAGCTTGACAGATCCAATCTTCGTAGACATTGACATTGAGATAGATCAGGTACTTCAGTTATGAATTGACAAAATGAAAAATCCAAATGCGTCACACAGCTAGTAAAAACCTGCAAAACAAATACAGTACTATCTAATTAGATTGTCCAAATTACTAAAATTATGCAAATCCATATGGATCTTCTGGTTTCAAATCAGATATTTCAAATTTTATTTTAATTTTATTTTCATAATTTTTGTCCTAATAGATGCAAAATTGTTTAACTGTCTAAATCTTTTCACACCACTAAGCCTCGAAACTTCTATGGTGAGTGTTAGAAACTTGTTTTACTTGACACATTTTCTAGACAACAATGTTTCAAAGACCATACTGAATTGTAAATTATTCACAGAGTATTGTGAAATGTGTTTTATAATTATTTTTCACAAATGTATTAAAGCATATGCTTTCAAAATATAAAAAAACATTTGTAGGTTTTTGAAATATATACGAGACAACTGTATATCAAAAGAAACTATTCAACTTTATCACGACTATGTTACACTTACTTAAATCAGAATCGTAGCAGAGCATGATTATTCTTGATTCTAAGATGAAAACTTACAGCTAAAGAAATTTGGCAGGCCAACAAGAAAAAGAGAAAGAAATTTGACTGAAAAATAACTATAAAGAATTATTTAAAAAAGTACCTTCAATGGCTCTTCTAGTCTAAAAGAACTTGAAGGTAGATTCAAGAAAATTAGCTCTGAAGGAGAAAAATCTTTTGGAAAAGTTGCAGAAGGATATCGCTCCCATTCCAACCATCTTAAACTGTTGGGAAGATCGGTAGGACCAGTTGAAAATTTGACATTTTGAACAACAAGAATTCTAAGATTATTCATCTTCTCAAAAGCCGTACCACTCCAGTCTACTTTTTCTTGCCGAGGAGGATCAAGCATTATACCTTCAATATTATTGCATCCCTGTAATGCAGGTTAAGGGAAGTACCATTAGTAGATATCACTATATGTGCTTGTGTGTGTATCACAATAAGTTTCATGGTTTCGATTCTTACTAAATTTTCACGCAGTACTTTAAGAACATCTTCATAATACCATAATCTGCTGCGCTTTTCAGGATTTAATGGTGCCTCTTGTCTAACAATCTCTCTTCCCATTTGTCGTATTAGATCATGCATGAAAAAATATTCATCACCAGCAACTAAAGTTATCAAAGATTTATCGTTAAGAACTTCAAGAAAAAACCTAGCACCAAAATCGCAGGCTTTTACTGCTTCTTTAATATGTTCCTTCTTGCCAATAAAACAAGCAATATCTAGGAAAATACGCTTGGCACCAGTTTGTAAGCAACCATAGCTTATCTTTAGAATATCTTGAATTGTTCTTTCTGGGATCCTCTCATATTGTTCCAGTATAGAAATCCATTCCACCAAATTTTTATTTGCCAAATTGGAGCCTATTACTTTTAATGCCAAAGGAAGGCCTTGTGCATAACTTATTGCACGACTAGACATATCTTGATATGTTATTGGAGGTTGGTTCATATGGAAGGCATGCCAACAAAAGAGCTCACGAGAGTCATACTCATTCAGCTGCATCATTTCATATGTTCTTTGAACATTGTGAGCAATTAGCAATTGCTTATTTCTTGTTGTTATAATGACTTTGCTTCCAAAACCAAACCAATCACACCCGCCTGCAAGTTGTTCTAACTGTTCAATCTCATCAACAGCATCAAGAACCAAAAGAACCTTTTTGTGAGAAAGTCTATGTTTTATTCTTGATATTCCTTCACCAACACTCCCAATCCTCATAGTCTTCTCTTCAAGAATCTCTGATAGAAGTTTTTGTTGGAGACGAACCATGCCTAGATATTTCCTTGATGCTTCTTCAACATCAAACAAAAAACAAGCACCGTCAAATTGGTAGAAGATTGAATTATAGACCAATTTTGCAACGGTTGTCTTGCCAATTCCACCAATTCCATGAATCCCCAGCATACAAACTCTATCATCGGATTGATTTAAAAGTGAAGTCACTTCTTCCACCCGAGGCTCAAGTCCAACCATGTACCCAATGTTATATAATTTTTTAGGAGGCAGCATAGCACAAGCATCATTAACAATCTTTTCCATAAACCCAATTTCGTACCTACAAAAGGGCAAATTCTCTTGTACTACAAAGATGATTCATGCATATAAAATGTCTGTCATTCTTTTCCTTTTAGACTCCATACAGGATATAAGAATTTGAGTTGGTTCATAATTATAATAATGGATTTTGTAGTCAGATTTCACGCAATGTATTGATCTGTATTGTAATGACGAGTTATAAGTAAGAATCGATCGGAGGCTTAAATACAAAAATTTGTGCAACCTCAGGAACAACATTAATAGCATATCGCGACTGGTACATGTTCCATTCTTAAGAACAAAATCACATAACAATAATGTGGAAGGATAAGTTTTCATCTCACAATTGTGTGGATCCAATTATGATATTAGCAATGACCATTTAAAAAAAAATCTATTATTTCACTAAGAAAAATTAATAAAATTTTACTGTAAAAACTCTATCAAAAATGTTTTTGAAAAATAAATTCTTCGATTATAAATTATTTTCAGAACCAAAAAAAAAATAAAAATTTTAAATACTCAAGGAAAAAAAATTAAGAACTCAAGTTTAGTTAGATTAACCATTCTGTAAGAGCAGTGATCACCGGTCAAAACTCCAAAACATCTTCAACAGTAGTTTGTTATATCATGAGGAACCCGTAATAAAGAATTCCAAAATTTCATCAGCAGCAATTGAAAAATAGAATAATCAAACATACCCATCTTCAAAAAGCCAGGCCTTTGACACAGAAGCAGCTTCAGACAAAGCAGATCTCCGTTTCTGCACTTTATCCATGTCATCTCTAAACCTATCTTCATGAGCAGCCATGGCTGCTGCAAAACTGTCTCTCTGATACTGAACAGCCATGGGAGCCACCTTGTAAAAGATGGGCATAACCACCTGGTTCTTCTCCTTCTTACACCAAATGATGTGAGCAAGTTCATCCAAGCACCATGTAGAAGTAGCGTAGTTCTTAGAGAACACAATAATGGAGATCCTTGATCTCTCAATGGCTTTAAGAAGCGCAGGTGCGATCCGTTCCCCTTTGCCAAGCTTCTTGTCGTCAATGAAGGCATTGATTCCCTTGCGTCGCAAAGCATTGTAGAGAGGCACAGTGAAGAGGTGGCGAGTATCTTCACCCCTGAAACTTAGGAAAACGTCAAATCTGTATTTGGGTTTGCCAGTGAAGCTATGGGATGAAACTTGAATAGCCATGGCTGCAATAATCTGTGAAAAGCTAGCAAGATATTGGGATTTGAATAATACTCTAACGAGGCAGAGAAATTTATACCAACGCGGTGAATCGGCAAAAGGCATAACACCGCGTTTGATCCTCCATTAACAAATTTCTCCGGAAGTTGGAATTCGGAAAGTGTAGTCAGGTTGGATTGTTAAAGCGGAGGAAGAAAGCAGAGGCCGCATCTCAGCGGTCAAACGACGTCGCTTAGAGGGTAAGAAAGAGGCAACTTCAAGTCATTTTTTCTCCGCCCCCGTGATGCACTGACGCCTCCTTTCTCTCTGTCTCCCCCTTTTTTTATTAGGCTGTTACTCTGGTGCCCATCAAGCCCGCTGGCCCACCCAACGTGCCCGTTTGAGTCCGAGAAAAACATCACCTAGCCCAGCTCCAAAAAAAAAGCAGCACAAAAACAATGAGTATTTTTGGACTAGGCATATCATTGGTAGGGTCAAGCTGTTGTTAGGGTATGCTTCCCTGCCAGTTTGGCCTTACCTGTGATATATATATATATATTTTAATATTTTTTCCAAGGATATATATATTTATAATATATATAATAATATATATTATTCTCCTTCCTCTATTTGCTTTAGGTACATTTATTGGTGTACGTAAATTCTTCCATATTATAAATAGAAACAAATTTTTTTTTGATAAAAAATGTTTAGGTAAAGTCAATCCTACTTGATAGATAATATTTGTATATATAATTGTGTTAAATAGCACAATTTGAACTAATGACTAGTTTAGATGGTTAAAAATAATGAAACTTCTATTTTAATTGGAGTTTTAATAAGACCTCCTCCACCTATTAATAGACCCCCCGCCTATTATGCAAATAAGAAATTGATTGATGTATTTTGACTAATATTCTCCTACCTTTTTCATATTTTAAAACAAATTTTAATTTGCTTTTTCTTACAAAATTGTGACTGTTTTATTTATAGTCTAGTGATGGCATTATTTTAGTGAAAACATTTGCATATTGTCATCACAGCTTGTTATGTTATTGTATTATTATAATCTTTTGTACTGCTTTTGACTTTCAAGCACAAGATTTCACTACTTATTAGGTTGTCAAACTCCATATTATTGTGTAATACTCCTTCGATCCTTAATATAAGATTCATTTTATAGTGCTCCTCTAGTTATAAATATAAGACCCATTTTGTAGTACAAAATATATTTAGGACCGGAGGAGTATTATTCTTATTAGCAATTTATTTGTGTTTTATCTTTTTAAAGCTACGAATATGCAACAATTACAACTATGGGATTATTTTACTAAGTTACTATTGGAGGATACAAATGAAAAGATTAGAGTTGCTGTAACTATTGTAATGCACATTTTGCTTGTGACTCAATAAAGCAATCCACAGTGTCTTTAAAGAGATGCTTAACAAGATGTCGCAAGAATCCACACAAACCATGACATTATCGTATGTTTGAGAATTTTGTTTATTCAGTTGCTACAATCACGTCTGAAAGTTTCATTGGAGATTGTTTTTGTTGAAGGCTTTGGATTGATTTCTTTTTTTTTTTTTAATGTTTTTCTGATCTTATTTAGTATTTTTTTTAGTTTGTTTTCATTGTTGGTTGTCTTGCAAAGATGCAAAAGCAAGCTTACTTTGATGTTGTATTAAAAAATATATCAATTTAAGGCAAATCAAAGCTATTGCTTTGTTGAATTTATTATTTATTCAAGTATTCATTTCTTTATAGTTGTCATAAGATATCCCTACTTTAACTAAAAAAATTTTCACGAAAGCATCACCATTTGAGCTTGGAAGCCTGTCTTGTCTAGCTTGCTATTACGTAGCTCGAAATGGTTATGGTTTTTATGGGCAAGGCAGGATAGCGGGTTGTAAAATGCAACCTGCTCATCTTTTAGGTTGGGCATCACACGCAGGGGCATGCCCTACCCTTGCCTATGAACATCGTACTTAGCCACAACTTTTTTTTTAAAAGCTCATTCAGCTTTTAGTTTAAGTTCTTTAAAATTTTAAAAAAAAACGCCGCAATTATTTTTAATAATTAACACACATATAAAATATATGTATTTTAAAATTATATTTAAATTAAAAGCAGGTTTCTTATAATATTTTTCAAAAAAAAAAATCTCGACAACCCGACTTGATTGCCTACAATTTTTATAAGCGTTAAAAAAAAACTAAATTGTAAACTATTTAAAAAAAATACTTGAGAGTGTTTATGTAATTTAAACCCTATAACAATTACAGGCAATCAAACTGTGTTGTCAAAATTTTCCTGTAAAATAATTGTAAGAAGCCTAATTTTAGTTAAAATATAATTTTAAAATACATACAGTGTAGGTGTGTGTTAATTATTAAAAATAAGTGCAGTGTTTATTTTTTTTAAATTTCAAAGAAGTTAAAATAAAAGCTTAATGAGCTTTAACAGCCTTAAAAAAGGGAAGAGGGATATGGGAAATGGAGGCGTCAGTGCGTCACGAGGGTGGGAAAAAAATTACTTGAAGTGGCCTATTTCCTACCCTTCCAACCTGTGGGAAATGGATTGCTGCAGCATATGATGTATAGAATTTTTGACATTCCATATAATTAAGGGTCTGAAAGAGGAGAGGATGAAAAATTTTAATAAACTCATTTTAAAAAATCGAAGAAGTAGGGTAATAAGATTTTGATAAACAAGAAGATGTAATATAAAAGAGTAAGAAAAATTAATTAAAATGTGTTAATGCCACCTCTTCAATTTTTCAAAACAAGCTTATTAAAATTTTCTCTCCTTTGTCATTTTCTTCATTTTCCTCATACGAAAAGGGCCATTAAAGTCCATATCATCAAGGGACACTGTACGTTGGAAGGAATTAATAGGTCTCTCTATTTTTTTTAAAAAAATAATACAAATGATACATTAACGAAAAAGGTGTTTAAATGTTACCAATAAATCTCCCTATTTGAGTCAGATTAATGCTCAAATTTGAGTTATCATACCAAAAATAAAGTTATATATATATAGGGAGGTCTATTCCTAACATTTAAATGCCTTTTTTATTGACTAATTTAAAAAGATTAAAAAAATTATTAAATTATTTTAAAGTATTTATATTTATTATTTTAAATATTTTTTAATTTATAAATTGATATATAATCTAATGATATACAAAAATATTTCAAAAAAATCATATAACATATGCTCAGTAATTCTTTAACTTTCTTAATCTCTCTAAATTAGTCAATTAGATCTTATATTAAAGATCAAAGGTGGCATATTTTTATTTGGTTTGCAATAATTGCATCAACCTTCAACATTTAACTTAAGAAAAACAATAAATTAAAACAAAAAAAAGAAAATTAAAATACGACTTAACCATTTTGTGCTGGCGCGCCAATTCGCAGCAAGCACCCTCTTACTTTCCATCCAAACTTTGGTGACCCCTTAACCTTTAATTTCTACCCAAAAGTGGGTTGACGCATACCCGCAGAATGGAAACAATTTTTTGAATATACTCCTCCAGTTATTGATAAAAATACCTATTTAATTAATTTGATTAAATTAAAAAAGTTAGGTAAGTTAGTTAATTATAAGAAATATGACATGTTTTTTTGTAAAACACCATAATCATCTTTCTTATTATCTTCCCTCTGTCATTTACTTGATTATAATTGAGGGAGTATCTATAAGGGTAATTTAAAAAAAATTGATAAATATGATAAATAAGTCTTATATTTAGTACCAAAATTAACTTAACAATTACGTCATATATTAAGGATCGGAGGAGTACATTGAAGAGCGAACCATAATGTAATAAATAAAAATTACTACCTGCACTCCTAATTATAAGACCTAGTTTATAATCTATAAATAAGAACTTATAATTAGGACCGGAGGTAGTATGACATAACAGCCTTCAACCTTTTAATATCAAATAGAGACTGGAATGGCTTACCACTTTGCTATTCATTACTATTTTCGGTTTTTAATATAAGAGCTAATTGACTAATTTGAATAAGTTAAGAAAACTAGTTAAGTTAGTTATTTGTAATAAATAGATATTATCTTTATTAAAATATCTTTGCTAATCAAATGTATTGGCTATAATTTTCATTATTTTGAGGACTACCTTAAGAAAAAATAGATAAATATGAAAGACAAAATAGACTGAGATATCATATTTATGACTAAAATAAAAGTTAAATGAGCTTTTATATTAAGAACCGAAAGTAGTATTAGTTGCTTATAAGAGTTTTTTTATATATCAAGGAGTATTAAGTAGATGAAATCTTTCATTTTTTTTTCCTATTAAAGAGAGTATTAAATAATAACATTTTTTTTTCACTCATTCCCTCTCTCTTCATCTTTACAACAAGAAATTATGCTATAATATTCTTCTCTAGGCACATGGAGGATCTTCATATTCCACCTCGCATCCAACATTCTGTCAGATCTTGACGTACACATGCGAGCGAATGAGTATTTAAAAAAAAAATTTATTGCCTATTTATTTATCTTTTTTTCAGAGTGCGTGGACTGTGGAGCAATGAAGGGAGCATCTTTCGTGGTCATGCGTCCTTAGAAGTCGAATAAGCCAATTTTTAATATCAAGTTTTTTTTTTTAAAATTTCCTTCCCATAATATTATGTCTATATATCGGTCTTAACAATTCCTGAATTACAATGCAGCTTTCGGATAAAAAAACGAGAAGAACAGGGAAAAAGTAATCCTCAGCCTCAGTAGAAAGAGAAAGAGAAAGTGGGGGGAAAAGGGGCAGAAATTCACGGAGGAATCAGGGGAATTTTCACAGAAAAAGGAAAATCTAAACAAACTGGGTCCCAACACCTTGGCCTAATCTTTGTTGCTGTTGTCTTAAATCTTTTTCATATATGTTATGGTTAGCTGAGTGTTTCTCAACGAGTATTGAATCAGATATAATGGATATAAATAGCTTGATCTAAGTCTTTTTCAAAATCTAAAAGCATCCTGGTCGTCAACTTCAAAGTTTTATTTTTATTTTTATTTATTTGGTGTTTTTTCCCTCCCCCCTTCAAAAGAGAATATTGTATTCTAGCTTATTGGTTGCTTTAATTTCTTGAATGATGCTGTACACATTTAATTAGCATCTACATGAACCCTGTGCTTCCAGACAATGGTAAAACAAATTAGAAATTGTGAACATAAATTGCAATCTGGAGAGGCTAAAAAGAATTAATTCTAAAAAATAGAAGTTTGGTGTGAATACTTTCTATCCCCTCAATTAGTCAAGTATGGAGAAAGACAGGGATAAGTTGACAAGTGAGCTCCACCTCTAACTTCTATCTCTCATTTTCATGAAACTTTCAACCCCCTTCAATTATTTATGATATAATATAGTTCGTCGCAAAATCAATTTGCGATGGATTTTTTTTATTTTTGTTCGAAAACTTCTTTCCTTTTTTTTCCCCCGTAATTCCCTTATTCCCTTCCTCTAGCCACATCATAGCCGAGTCCTCCTTCAACATTTATTCTCTTCCTAATCTTTTATCGCGGTAAAAGTTTATCTCTAATCTTTGACTTTAAACATAAGGAAAATTGTAAAAAAAGACTTTAGAATTGCAAAAACGCAGATAGGGACCTTTGACAACTTCACTTTGGGTTTTGACAACTTCATGACATATTATTATTGTCAAAATCCAAACTGAAGTTATCAAGGGTTCCTATTTGTATTTTTGTAATTTCAAGGTCTTTTTTTACAATTTTCCCTTAAACATACGTTTGCTCTTTTAAGTTTACATATATAAAAAAAAACAATTAAAAGCATCAATTTTATCATAAAATTTTAGTAATTTTCATTATTATACCCATGAACTAAACTTCAACATCCTATTAATTTTCATTCTCTTTACTATTATTAAACATGGGCAAATATAAAAAATACTACCTCCAGTCCTTAATATAAGACCCCGTTTAACTTTTTGTTTGGTGCTAATTATAAGACCCCAATCCATTTTATCTCTTATATTTATGCATTTTTTTTCAAGATAGTCATTCTAATAATGATAGTTCTGGTCAATATATTTAATTAGTAAGGATATTTTAGGAATGACAACACTTATTTATTACAAATAACTAATTTAACTTACCTCCTTAATCTCCTCAAATAAGTCAACTGGGTCTTATAATTAGGATCGGAGGTAGTTTAATACTCTTAAAAACTGCCAAATGTCTTGAAAAGAATATTAAAAGCATCTTTTAGAAGGTGCCCTCTACATAAAACGCGGCGGGAAGGAGTATTAATAAAGTCTTTATTATTTTCATTTGTATTCAGTGCCACATGTAACTAACAATTATTTGATAGCTAATGATGCAAAGATCTCCAAACAAGCTTATTAATAATTGGAGAAGCAACCTCTCTCCTATAGCATGAATGAAAAGTTTGGTGTTATTTAATTGTCCTACAAATACATGGAAGGGCAAGTAATATTAATTAAAAAAAAAGAAGTAATATTAATAAACAAGAAGAAGTAATATTAATATTAATAATAATAATAAAAGCATGCATGAAACGACATAGGCAGATAGAACAGGCTAGCTCATCATCACCTTGACCCTTTCTCTGTGTTCCTTTATATATCAGTTCCTTCTGAGGAGCTTCTTGGGTGGCTCATAATTAGGAAGAGATAGTGATGGCGTTGAAGCATTATGAGAAGACTTGATGAACTGCACATTCTCCATGTTTGTTCCCTTGTAGACATAAACTCCCCACTTAACTGATGTATCTGGCGAGTCAGTCACAACTTGTATTCTCACTTCATTCCAATCCATCCCCATAAACTTGTTCAGATGCTTTTGCTCTTCTTCTGTAGATTGAATAAATCCGTCAAGTAATAACAAATTACCTTGTTGAGCTTGAATATGCCATTTATCATAATGGTCTTGTTTCACTTCATCAAAATCATGTCTCACCAATCCCACACCATTGATGCTCATAAAAACTGGGAACGTTTGTTCCTTGCTCCTGTTCGCTTTCCCTGCCACCTCAAATGCGAGAATTCCACGAGGTAAACTCCCACGAACGCGAAAACACAACGTGTCTCCTTCACCGCAATAGTTGAACCAATCAGGAAATGTTGTTGCCGGCACAATGATTGTCAAGTTCAGCAATTCCTTTTTTGCCTGAAACAGTTCAACCAAGTGAGTTCTCAGATTTTAGATATGAGATAACGCTAAAATGTTTACAGTACATTTAAAAGTTCATCCACAGTTTTATGGGATAAGATGCAAAATTTGAGCTGAAAGTTTTCCCCAGCATTCGACAACCGTTTTTTGGGTGCAAACCTATTCCAAAAGTTTAAAATCACAACAATTTTGTCCCTTATCATTAAAAATATTAGCAGTCAATATCACTATTTTAATGGTAAGGAGCAAAATTGCTACAATTTTAAACTTTTAGAGTAAATTTTATACCCGAAAAAACTTCCGGATCCCTAGAGTTGTCTCTAAGTGAAAACTTTCTGAATAAATTTACATCTTAAGATTTTTATCTTGCACAGGCAACTTAAAGTGTTTGGTTAAAGAAAGAGAGAAAAACCTGAGAATATAAGTTGTTCAATGATTCTGCAGTTAATGATGTGCAATTTGCTGCTTCTATACGACGCAACTTTGTTGGCAACTCTGGTATGTCTCTTAGCCTCTTGCAATCACTCACTTCTAGCCCCCACAAGTTGGTGCACTCCTTAATGCACTGTGGGAGGGACACAAAATCATTGCTTGATAGATGTAACTCTTGCAAATTTTGAAAACGGTTCAGAATTAGGTGAAGTTCTTCATCCAACAGACCACAATTCATGAGAAGCAATTTCTTCATATAATAGCTGCAGATAATAGGTTCGGTATCTTGCATTAACTTCATCCAAGACTTTCTGTTCTGAGGATGAACGCCTCCGAAATCAAGCGTCTCAAGATTTGGCAACATGAACAAGCTGGATGGAAGTTCCCTAAGACTTGTGCAGGAATGCATATATAAATATCGAAGACCAGAAAGATTTCCAACCGAAGGTGGGAGCTCCTTAATAGCAGTGCCATCTATTGAAATGTAGTCTAGTGCATCCATCTTTCCCACTACATGTGGGAAGTACTCAAGACTTGTGCATCCTCTAAAAGAAAGGCTGTCAAGTGATGCCATCTTGATTTCACGTGGGAAAATGGAAAGTTTGGTGCATTTAGTAACATCTAGTTTCATCAGCTTTGAGAGAGATCCCAATGAATCATGAACTTTTATCAGATTGAAACAGTATCGCAAATCCAATCTTCGTAAACATTGACATTGAGACATATCAGGTATTTCAGTTATGAACTCACAAAATGAAAAATCCAAATGTGTCACATAGCTAGTGAAAATCTGCAAAACAAATACAATACTATTTAATTAGATTGTCCAAATTACTAAAATCATGCAAGTCCCTTATATGGATATTGACTAGGTTAAACTCAGATAGTTCAAATTTAATTTTAATTTTATTTTATAATTTTATCTTAATAGATGCAAAATTGTTCGACGGTCTAAATCTTTTTTTCACTCCACTACACCTCGAACTTTTTAAAGTAAGAGTTAGAAATTTGTTTTACTTGATACATTTTCTGGACGTCAATGTTTCCAAGACCACACTGGATTGTTAATTATTCAGAGAATATTATGTGAAATGTGTTTTATAATCATTATTCACAAATGTATTAAAGTATATGCTTGCAAAGTGTAAACGACATTTGCATGTTTTTGAAACATATATATGAGACATCCATACAAAAAAAAAAAAAACTATTCAATTTTATGACAACTATATCAGACTTATTTGAATCAGAATCATACGGAGCATGATTATTCTTGATTCTAAAATGAATATTTACAGCCAAAGAAATTTGGCGGGCTAACAAGAAATAGAGAAAGAAATTTGACAGAAAAATAACTGAGAGTATTCTAAAAAGTACCTTGGATGGCTCTCTTAGTCTAAAAGAACTTCCAGGTAACTTCAAGAAGATTAACTCTGAAGGAGAAAAATATTTTGGCAAAGTTGCAGAAGGATACCCCTCCCATTCAAGCCACCTTAAGCTATTGGGTAGATAGGTAGGACCAGTTGAAAATTGAACATTTCGAGCAACAAGAATTCTAAGGTTATTCATCTTCTCAAAGGCCATACCACTCCATTTTACTTTCTCTTGCTGAGGAGGATCAAGCATTATTCCTTCAATATTATTGCATCCCTATAATGAAGATTAGGAGAAATAAAATTAAAAGGTATTGCAATATATGTCATTGTATGAAGAGGCAAACATGGTTTAGATTCTTACTAAATTTTCACTTAGTACTTTAAGAACATCTTCGTAATACCATAATCTGCTGCGCTTTTCAGGATTTAATGGTGCTTCTTGTCTGACGATCTCTCTTCCCATCTGTCTTATTAGATCATGCATGAAAAAGTCATCATCTCCAGGAACTGAAGTTATTAGAGATTTATCAACAAGAACTTCAAGATAAAACCTAGCACCAAAATCACAAGCTTCTACTATTTCTTTAATAGATCCCATCATCTCTTTGTTAACAAAACAAGCAATGTCTAAGAAAATACGCTTAGCACCAGCCTGTAAGCAATTATAGCTTATCTTTAGAAGCTCATGAATTGTTCTTTCTGGGATCCTTTCATATTGTTCCAATATAGACTTCCACTCCTCTAAATTTTTATTTGCCAAATTGGAGCCAATTACTTTTAATGCCAGAGGAAGGCCTTGTGCATAACTTAGTGCACGACTAGACATATCTTGATAGGTTAACGGAGGTTGGTTCATTTGGAAGGCATGCCAGCAAAAGAGCTCACCAGAGTCATACTCATTCAACTTGATCATTTCATACGTTTTTTCAACATCGTGTGCAACTAGCAATTGCTTATTTCTTGTTGTTATAATGACTTTGCTTCCAAAACCAAACCAATCACACCCTCCCGCGAGTTTTTCTAACTGTTCAACCTCATCAACGTCATCAAGAACCAAAAGAACCTTTTTGTGAGAAAGTCTATGTTTTATTCTTGAAATTCCTTCATCAACACTCCCAATCATCATAGTCTTCTCCTCAAGAATCTCTGATAGAAGTTTTTGTTGGAGGCGAACCATGCCTAGATATTTCTTTGATGCTTCTTGAACATCAAATAAAAAACATGCACCCTCAAATTGGTAGAAGATTGAATTATAGACTGATTTTGCAAGGGTTGTTTTGCCAAGTCCACCAATTCCATGAATCCCCAACATACAAACTCTCTCATCGGATTGATTCAAAAGTGAGATCACTTCTTCCACTCGAGGCTCAAGTCCAACCATGTACCCAATGTTATGTAATTTTTTCGGAGGCAGCATAGCATATGCATCTTTAACAATCATTTCCATAAACCTAGTTTCGTACCTACAAAAGAGAAAATTGTATTTCAAAGATGATTATTCATGCATATCAAATGCTTGTCATTCTTTTCTTTTGTTTTCTTATCATAAATTTTTATATACATATTCTTATTTTGATTCTTAAAATATGCATGACCTCAAAATCGATTAGCTCCCACAGATTTTTTATCGCTTCACTGTATAAATAAAATAGAATTAGTCATAAAAAATGAATATAAAAAAATAAATTTAGAACAAAATTAAAATTTTTAAATATGAATTTTAAATAAAAAATTCGTAGTCAACTTGAAATATAAAATCTGTATCAAGAGCCATACAAACATTCATTCTTTATGTTCCGTATACTATATATAGGAAGGTATTTTGAATTTGTTCATACTTCTAATAATAAATTTTGTAGCCACATCTAGTATACATTATATAAGTTCTTTAATATAAGAGTTAGATAATTAATTTTAAAATATTAAAAAATTAATTGTTTGTTATTTGTCACAAATGCGTGTTAGTCTTCCTAAACTAGCCTCTTCAATTATATGCAATAGATTATTAGAATTATCTCTTGGTGTACCTCTTACCTCTTACAATCAATGGGGATATTTTGTGAAAAGGTAAAAGGCAAAATAAATTGAGGTCTTATATTTAAAATCAAATTTAGCTCATCAATTAGCTTTTATATTAAGTAGAGTGGGTGGTATAACATATAAGAACGCTGAATAGCTACTACAAAAATTGGAATTCAATCTTTAGATTTCGTGCCATGGATAGATCTGCATTATTGTAAAGATGAATTATAAGTAAGAAATCGATTGGAAACTTAAATATAAAATTTTTATGCAACCTCAGAAACTCAGACTACTTATTCCATTCTTAAGAACAAAATCACATAACAATAATGGGGAAGCATAGGTTTTCATCTCAGAAATTTACGGATCCAGTTATGATATCAGCAATAGCATAACAATAATAGGGCAGCATAGGTTTTCAGCTCAAAAATTTATGGCTAATTGCTTACAAAAATTCTATTATTTCATTAAGAAAAATTAATAAAATTTTGCATTTGAAAACTTTATCAACAACCTTTTTTAAAAAAAAAAACTCTCAAATCATAAATTATTTTCAGAACCAAAAAATAAAAATTTTAAATATTCAAGGGGAAAAAGTTAAGACCTCAAGTATAGTAGATTAATGATTCTGTAAGAGCAATAGTCCCACCCATCAAAATTGCAAACATCTTCAACATTATACTTTGTTATCTCAGGAGCAACCAGTAATAAAGAATTCTAAAGTTCCATCTGCAGCAATTCGAAAATAGAATAATCAAACGTACCCATCTTCAAAAATCCAGGCCTTTGACAAAGAAGCTGCTTCAGACAAAGCAAACCTCCATTTCCGCACTTTCACCAAGTCATCTCTGAACCTATCTTCAAGAGCAGCCATGGCTGTTTCAAAGCTATTTCTCTGATACTGAACATCCAACGGATCCACCTTGTAAAAGAGGGGCATAACCAGCTGGTTCTTCTGCTTCTGACACCAAATGATATGGGCAAGTTCCTCTAGGCACCATGTGGAAGTAGCATAGTTCTTAGAGAACACGATAATGGAAATTCTTGATCTCTCAATGGCTCTAAGAAGCGTAGGTGAGATCTCTTCCCCTTTCCCAAGCCTCTTGTCATCAATGAAGGCATTGATTCCCTTACGGCGCAAAGCATTGTAGAGAGGCACAGTGAAGGTGTGGCGAGTATCTTCGCCTCTGAAACTCAGAAAAACATCAAATCTGTATTTGGGTTTGCCGGTGAAGCTATGGGATGAAACTTGAATAGCCATGGATCCAATAATCTCTGAATGGTGGCCAGATATTGGGATTTGAATGCTCTAGCAAGGCAGAGAAATTTATGCGAAAGTGGTGAACTTGAAAAAAGGCATAACACCGCGTTTGATCCTTCATTAACAAATTTCTCTGAAAGTTCGAATTTGGAAAGTTCAGTCAGATTGGAATATTAGAGAGGAGGAAGAAACGGTGAGTGTTTATTTTATTTTATTGTCGACGAAGTATATATGCTCTTCACACTTAGCCGAAAAGTTACTATAAAGCGTGTTAAGACTAGTCTTTCTGGATGTTTCGATAATTTGCGTTCATACCAATCATTCCCATGCATTGAATCGAAAAATCAAGGAGCGATCATCATGTTTACAAAATCTGTGGATCAACTTCTATTTAGAACAAATGCATAAGTCGAATTTATCGTCAACTCAACTTTAATATAGCATAATATACGAAATCATTTCTTTCAATTCACAAAAGTTTTCTCAAATAAAATATATAGCAAATTTTATAAAACCTTCAGAAACTTCATCATAAAGGCATTAATAATAATAATAATAATACCGAAGCCATTAACTATCAACCACGATGACATGTAGAGCCGTCAAAATAGGCCAAGCCTATCGGGCTAACCCTTTTAAGCCCTTTTAAATGGAGAGCCGGGCTTGTATTTTAGGTGGTTTAAAAGAAAATTGGGCTTAAAAGTGTAACATCCTAAGTTTTTATCGGGTTTAATAGCCTCTTTTGGGTTGATTTTGAGGATAGATTAGTGATTTAATCTTGATTTGGGTGTTTGGGTTGGATTTGAGGTATGTTGGAGGTATAGGTGAACGTACCCCTCTCAGGGTATGTTCGCTGCGGCGAACCGGGAGTTCCTAGTAGGCTATGTCTTTCGGGCAGGTTTGGCCGCGGCGAAGTCTTGGGGACGCCGCGACGAAGTTGTTCTGGTGAGCGAGGCTTCCCTTTCGGGAAGGTTTCGCCGCGGCGAAGGTAAGGGCACGCCGCGGCGAAGTTCTTCTAGGCGAGCGAGAGTTTCCTCTCGGGAAGCTTTCGCCGCGGCGAAGTTTGGAGTTCGCCGCGGCGAAGTCGGTTTTTCAGGCGAGTAATCCCTCTCGGGATTAGTTCGCCGCGGCGAAAGGTCGCGATTCTATATAATCGCTGGAGGGTTCAGATGTGCGAAAATTTGAAAATCTAAAGGAGGAGAGAGAAGCTCTGCTAGGGTTTCGTGGAGGAGGCTTGAGAAAGGCATTTCTAAGGATCCATTACCTCAAGTAAGTGATTTTAACCTCTAATCTTCTTTCTTTCTTGGAATTTCTTGGAAATTTCTGAGGATTTTTGGTGAAACCCTAGATTTTCTAAGTTGTGATTGAACTGAGGTTTTTGACCGATTGTTTTGGGTTTAATTGATTGCATTGGGTTAGTTTAAGTATTTAATCGGTGTAGTTTTCTTAGATTTAAAGAATCTTGAGTTTTGGAGTTAGGGTTTATGGAATTGGATGATTTGGGATTGAGGATGATAATGTAGAGATTGATTTTGAGTTTTGTGAATTGGGTTATGTTAAGGAGGGTTAAATTGAATGTTTAATCGGTTTAGATTTGTTGTTGGAACCTTAATTGTTCAAATGGGTTGTTGGAGGTTGAATTCCTATAGTGGGCCCTTGAGGTTTGAACTATAATTGATGCTTGGAAGGAGACCTGATGTTTTAATAGACTTTGAGGACTTTGGAGTGTTGTTTTGATAGTTATACCCTTTGAGTTGGGTAGAGTTTTGATGGGAGATAGGAATTTTGTGTCCCCAAGTGTTGTTTTTGGCCACATTATTAGTTTGAAAGCTAATATATGTTGGTTGTGTGTTTGTGTGCTTGTGTAGACCGGTTGTGAGTCTTGGTGGTGCACGGGGCCACATTGTTGATTGTTATTCCTTGCTCAGGCGAGAGGTAACCACTTTCCAATCCTTAGTACTTGCTTCTGTGGTATTGTGAGTAGATTTATGTTTTGTGCTCTAAATAGGAATTATGTTCGAACCGTATGTTGTGTATAAAAAGAAAACCGTCTTGTGGGGGTTTTGACTAATGATGAATGAATTCTTGAATTGTGAAAGATATGCCACTAATGAGGTTAATTGTGAAATGAATATTACTCTTTGATCATGATTTGAGCATGATGCATTGATTGGGGATTTGGTGAGAGTTTGATAGTTACTACCACGTGGTAAGACCTCCATTAATGCATGATGGTTGGCTCTTTACGTCCCCCATAGTGAGGGATAGGCCTTCGGGCTCATTACGTCCCCCAGAGTGAGGGATAGGCCTTTATGGCTCCTTACGTCCCCCATAGTGAGGGATAGGCCGGGTTCGGCTCCTGAAAATCCCCCAAAGTGAGGGATTTGGTTGATGGGTTTGCATCATTCCACTTGCATAAATTGTTGTGGCTATCATTATGTATTATTTGTGAACTGCCCCACTTGACACCTCACGAGCACCTATTTAGTAGTACCTAGTATTGGAAAGGTTGGTTACTGGGACTTTGTCTCACCCCGTGGTTTACAATGTTTTCAGGAGAGGGTTCTAGGCGAGCACCTTCTGGAAGAGACGCAGAGGCTTGAGCTGGGTTAGCTTTAGGCCTCTAGCATTTGTATATGTATGAGTAGTAGTTATATTGCCACATGTAGGACCGCTTTTGGTATTTTTGATTACCCGGCCTTGTTGTAAACTGAATAGAACGTATTTCCTTATTTTGGTTGGCCGGAGGCCATTGCTATTGCTTTATGGAATATGTTTTACTTGGTGGAAAAAACTATTTTGATGGGCTGATTTTGATGTGTGTGTTACCCGGGCCGGAGGCTCGGAGGCCCAGTAGATATGAATGGACTATTTTAGTTGCATGCAACGTCCATCTGGTGGACCCCAGTTTGAAAGTCAATTTCTACAAATATGAAATTTTCCTTCTACTATGGTAGCTCGTTTTAACAGCTTTCCTTTTCTACCATAGTAGTAGACTTTATGACGAGTTACGATGTTTTGGAGGTTAGGGGTTTTACAAAAAGGGCTAGCCCTATAGGGCTCAAAAATAAAAGGGCAAACCCTTTAGGGCTAAGGGCTAGCCCTTTTAAGCCCGCTTATTTTTTTAATTATTATCAATATATTTATAAAGTTATAGATTAGTCTTTTATGAATAAGTTTAAATTAAAAAAATACCTAGAAGAATCAATACTCAAGCTAAATAATTGAAAAGAATTAAATGTCTTGGACTTGTGGAAGAACAATTGAAATCAATTTTTAATTCTTTCAAGAATGGTAGCTGATATTCTTAACATTTTAATCACCATAATAGCTAGTAGATCTTCATTTACCATCGGTTTACATATCTTAACAAAGTATAAAACTTTTCTTATTCGAACAAATGTTCAGGTTCTTATTTGTACTTATAACTACTTTATAGTTTTATTTTAGATAAGGTAAATGAAGACAAAAACCTTAATATTTTTATCACTGAAGAAGAGCTCACTTGTAGCAAAGAATAATCAAATATTGCTGATCTTGATGATACTGATGAAAATGAAGATAAAGATAATAATTATATTGATATTGTTAATCTTTAACTGCTAGGTTTTATCTTTCTGTTTTTCGTGTTTTGTTAGATTTTGATTTTTTTTATTTTGGACAATAGTTTATTGGCATTTAATTTTTTTTCTATACACCACTAATTTATTTTACTTATATTTATAATTTGAATAAAAAATCTTAGAAGTTTTGTTGTTTTATTTTTTATTTTAAAATAATTAAAAAGAATTTAAATTTTAAAAAATAACATAAAAGGGCTAGCCCTTTTAAGCCCTGAGCCCGCATATTTAAGGGCCAGGCTTTAATAATTGGATAATTTTAAGGTATGTGGGCTTTAAAGGGCCGGCCCTTTTAGGCCCTGGCCCTTATTGACAGCTCTAATGACATGCCATACATTTTCTTTAATTTACAATCAAAATAAATATCAACTCCTTTACTTATCCAACAAAATTTCTCTGTAATAACTATATTTTTATTCTAGTTTTCTTCTCATTTAGTTTCTTTTCAATATCATTTATTTCATTAAAATTTAATATTAATAGAGAAGATCTACTTTATTTTATTTTCTTTTTAAGAATGTGACCCTCTCCGCAGGATTTAGATAATTGTTCCACCTTAACATTCAAGTTATTCCATATTCCCAAAATGTGTCCATGAATGACACGTGAAGGCTTAATACGGAGGGGGGAAAAAAGGTTCAGATTGAGTAAGAATCCATGTTGCTTTGAATCAGATTCCTCTTTTATTTCAAACATGCCCTTAATGAATTGATGCACTTCCATGTTCCTGAAAGCTTAAATATTATAACTGAAAGCTTACGGGTCCTGGAATATTAGTCCCTATACTGAGACATTTATGAAATAATATGAAATATAGGAAAACAAAATATCAAGATTCTTGCAATCTACAAATGTTCGACAAATATGTTTATCAAGATCACGTCTTGATTGCCTTTAATTCGTGTCCTCTTATTTTTCCATTCTTTATTTTTTTTTATTCTAGTTATTGGCAACCATGGAGTCAAATTCCAAGGTGCTAATTCGCTCTATAGAATGAAAGCATATAAGTGATGCTGTTGCGAAGTTCCTACATGAGATTCAAAACTGATTGTGCCAATCATAGATAAAGTACCAATCTGAACTGAAAATTTAATTCATATCAGAGAGTAATCCTCATATATAATACCCAGCACACTTATTTTCCAAAATAAAATAGAATACCCATCCAAGTAGATCTCCTCCTTCAATTAATGCTTTATACTAAGCAGAACTCACAAATTCTCTCCCCCCTTCCAGGTTCAACGCCAGACCAGATGGATAAGCATCGGTGAGGTGAAGAAATAGCAGTACCCAGGAAGACGAGAGCAAAACGCTGACCGACTATGAAAATCTCCCTCTGTTTCTACTAATATCATCATCATTTTTAAGTAAAGGGGCTTTGAACTCAACACTCAAAAGTACGCAACAAGCGCCACTTCTCTTCCATCAGGCCACCACTTCACTTGATACTTACCTGCAACATTTTATTAAAATATTGATTATGAAGGAAATATTTGTTTTATTTTATTTTTTCAGTCCCTCACACCATTCTGTTTTATTTTCGAGGCCATTTCAAAAGTGAGTTGATGGTGGAAATTTTTTTAAGGTACATTGAAAAACGAACTGTATTGTAATAAATAAAAGAAATACCATAATAATAAGCGGTCCTCAAGCATTGGATTTGCTGAAACAGTGTTTTAGTAATGGTCAAGTAGTGGGAAGCATATTTATTTAAAAGAGCTTTAGCCTTAATGCTCTTGGCTCAACAGAGCTATTAGTCTCAGGCTAAAAGTGACTTGAAGATACTTGGACTTATATATTGGGAGGGGCCTGGCTGAAGTTTGAGAATAAAGTTTGTGTAGTATAGATGTTTTGAACCTTAGATGTCTAGATGATTTTTTGAATAATGGTTTTTCTATGCCTCAGATTGCTTGAAATTTTAAGCGGAAGGATCGGCGTTCATTTTGTTGTTGTTGTTGTTATAAATAGACATATTAGGGAGTGTTAAGACAGAAACAAATAAGCCCAATGATATGGATACAAGTCCTAATAGTAGCTTCACAATTAACTGTCCAGCCTAAAATATTCTATTTATTCACCATCTAATCCCTACAGTGCCTAGTATAAGCATTTTAAATTAATTCTACGTATACTGAAAAAACAAAAATTAAAAGCATTAATTAGTAATTTTCAATAATATATGTATGAAGTACACTAAACTCCAACATAATATAAACTTCCCTCTCTCTACTATTCATAGTAAATATGGGCAAATATTAAAAAAAAATATTTAGTACTCCAAAAAATTGCCAAATGTCTTGAAAAACATTATCAAAAGCATCTTTTAGAAGCAGATGCCCTTTACATAAAACGGGAAGGGGCATTCATAAATTCTTTATTATTTTCATTCGTATTTAGTGCCACATGTAACTAACAATTGTCTAATAATTATTTGATAACTAATGATACAGAGATCTCCAAAAAAGCTTATTAATTGGGAAAAACCATCTTTCTCTTGTAGCACGAATGAAAAGTATGGTGTTACTTAAGTGTCCTGGAATACATGAAAGGGAAAGTGATATTAGTAGTTAAAAAAAAAAAAAACACAGAGAGAATCCATGAAATGACAATTAGTACTTGCGTAGAAAGAAGATGCTCACCTTGACCCTTTCTTTGTGTTACTGGGTTTTCCTCTGTATATCAGTTTGTTCTGAGGACCTTCTTGGGTCGTTCATAATTAGGAGAAGAAGCCATAACTCTTTGTTCCAGTGAGGTTGTTGAAGCATGAGAAGACTTGAACTGCACATTCTCCATGTTTGTTTCCTTGTAGAAATAAACTCCACACTTAGCTATGGATGTATCTGGTGAGCGAGTCATATGTATTTTCACCTCATGCCAATCCAACCCCATAAACTTGTTCACGTGCCTTTGCTCTTCTTCCGTAAATTGCATGAATCCGTCCAATAATAACAAGTCACCTTGTTGAGCAAGAATTTGCCATTTATAATCAAAATCTTGTTTCATTATTTGGACACCGTTGATGCTCATAAAAACTGGGAAGTGGATCTTTTCCCTACTCATGTTCGCCTTCCTGGAAATCTCAAATGCAAGAACACCACGAGGTAAATTCCCACGAACGCGAAAACACAATGTGCCACCTTCGCAGCAATAGTTGAACCAGTCAGGAAATGTTGTTGCTGTCACTTGGATTGTCAAGTCAGCCAACTCCTTTTTTGCCTGATTTACCAAAACAGCAGACAGACCAAATGCGTTCTCAGATTTTAAATATGACAGGATCTCAAGAAATTCATCATTTCCATTACCTTTCAGCGGCGGCTCATTTTGTCGCCGCTGATGAGTAACAACGACTTGGCTGTCATTACTGAAAACTTTCAACAGCACTAAAAGTCAATTTTTTGTAATGTTTTATGGATTGTTATCTTGCACAGGCAAAGTGTTTGGTTGGTGGGATTGACTTATTCTGATTATTAACGTTTGAAATGGAAAAAGAAAGAGAGAATAGATCGACAAGAACAAGAAGAAAAAACCTGAGAATATAAGTTGTCCAATGATTCTGCAGTCAATGATGTGCAATTCACTGCTTCAATTCGAAACAACTCTGGCGGCAACTCTGGTATGTCTCTTTACCTCTTGCAATCACTCACGTTTAGCCTCCAAAGATTCGTGCACTCCTTAATGCACATAGGGAGTGACACAAAGTCATTCCCCGATAGATATAACTCTCGCAAATTTCGAAAACGGTTCAGAATTAGGTGAAGTTCTTCATCCAATAGACCACAATTCATGAGATACAATCTCTGCATATTACAGGTGCCGACAATTGGTTGCATATCTTGCATTAACTTCATCCAAGACCTTCTGCTATGAGGATGAACGCCCCCGAAATCAAGAACCTCGAGAGTTGGCAACCTGAATAAGCTGGTTGGAAGTTCCCCAAGACTTGTGCAGGAGGACATATATATATATCGAATCCCTGAAAGATTTTCAAGTGAAGGTGGAAGCTCCTTAATAGCAGTGCCATCTATTGAAATCAGCTTTAGTGCATCCATCTTTCCCACGACATGCGGGAAGTACTCAAGACTCTCGCATGCTGTAAGAATAAGATCTTCAAGTGATGCCATCTTCATTTCACGTGGAAAAATAGAAAGTTTGGTGCATTTTCTTGCATCTAAAATCATCAACTTAGGGAGGGATCCCAATGAATCATGAACTTTTATCAGATTGTCACAGAATGCCAAACCCAATCTTCGTAAACATTGACATTGGGACATATCAGGTACCTCAGTTATGAATTCACAAAATGAAAAATCCAAATGGGTCACGTAGCTAGTAACAACCTACAAAACAAATACGATACTATTTAATTAGATCGTCCAAATTGCTAAAATTATGCAAATCCATTATATGGATTATTGTCTAGTTTAAAGTCAGATAGTTCAAATTTGTTTCGAATTTTTTATAGTGAGTCTTAGAAATTTGTTTTACTTGATACATTTTCCAGACAGCGATGTTTCGAAGACCATACTGGGTTGTTAATTATTCCTAGAATATTGTGAAATGTGTTTTATAATTAGTATTAGCAAATGTATTAAAGCAGATGCTTTCAAAATATAAAAGACATTTATATGTTTTTGAAGCATATATATGAGACTATAAAACAGAATACCCTATTCAATTTTATAACAACTATGTCAAACTTATTTAAACCAGAATAATACGGAGCATGATTATTCTTGATTTTAGGATGAAAATTTACAGCTAAAGAAATTTGGCAGGCCAACAAGAAAAAGGGAGAAATTTGACTGAGAAAATAGCTATAAAAGATTATTTTAAAAAGTACCTTGCATGGCTCTCTTAGTCTATAAGAGCTTCTAGGCAACTTCAAGAAAATTAGCTCTGAAGGATAAAAATCTTTTGGCAAAGTTGCAGAAGGGTATCCCTCCCATTCAAGCCACCTTAAACTATTAGGAAGATAGGTAGGGCCAGTTGAAAATTGAACATTTCGAACAACAAGAATTCTAATATTATTCATCTTCTCAAAGGCCGTACCACTCCAGTTTACTTCCTCTTGTTCTGGAGGATCAAGCATTATTCCTTCAACATTATTGCATCCCTATATCACCAAAAAGAATATATTAAAGCATCCCTATAGTGAAGATTAAAAGAAGTATCATTAATAGATATTGCCACGTAGTGTATCACAACAAGTCTAATGTATATATTTTTGTATGAAGAGACAAACATAGTTTAGATTCTTACTAGATTTTCACGCAGTATCTTAAGAACGTCTTTGTAATACCATAATCTACTGCGCTTTTCAGGATTTAATGGTGCCTCTTGTCTGACAATCTCTCTTCCCATCTGTCGTATTAGATCATGCATGAAAAAAAAATTACCACCATCAACTAAAGTTATCAGAGATTTGTCGACAAGAACTTCAAGATAAAACCTAGCACCAAAATCACAAGCTTCTACTATTTCTTTAATAGATCTCATCATCTCGTTGGTAATAAAACAAGCAATATCTAGGAAAATATGCTTAGCACCAGCTTGTAAGAAATTATAGCTTATCTTTAGAAGCTCATGAATTGTTCTTTCTGGGATCCTTTCATATTGTTCCATCATAAACTTCCATTCCTCTAAATTTTTATCTGCCAAATTGGAGCCTATTACTTTTAATGCCAGAGGAAGGCCTTGTGCATAACTCATTGCACGACTAGACATATCTTGATAGGTTAAGGGAGGTTGGTTCATTTGGAAGGCATGCCAACAAAAGAGCTCACAAGAGTCATACTCATTCAGCTTCATCATTTCATATATTTTTCCAACATTGTGTGCAACTAGCATTTGCTTATTTCTTGTTGTTATAATAACTTTGCTTCCAAAACCAAACCAATCGCATCCTCCCGCAAGTTGTCCTAACTGTTCAACCTCATCAACATCATCAAGAACCAAAAGAACCCTTTTGTGAGAAAGTCTATGTTTTATTCTTGACATTCCTTTATCAACACTCCCAATCATCATAATCTTCTCCGCAAGAATCTTTGATAGAAGTTTCTGTTGGAGGCGAACGATGCCCTGGTATTTCTTTGTTGCTTCTTTGACATCAAACAAAAAACATGCACCTTCAAACTGGTAAAACATTGAATTATAGACAGCCTTTGCAAGTGTTGTTTTGCCAATTCCACCAGTTCCATGAATGCCCAACATGCAAACTCTGTCATTGGATTGATTTAAAAGTGAAATCACTTCTTCCACGCGAGGCTCAAGTCCAACCATGTACCCAGGACTATGTAAGCGTTTAGGAGGCAACATAGCATATGCATCTTTAACAATCCTTTCAATAAACCCAAATTCATACCTACAAAAGAGAAAATTATATCTCTTTTTACTATGAAGATGATTCATGCAAGTATAATGTCATTCTTTTCTTTTGTTTTCTCATCATATACTACCTCTAGTCCTAAATATAAAATCTCGTTTATAATCTATAAACAAGATCTTATATTTATGACTAGAGGTAGTATTTTTATATGCCTTCTTATTATGATTCTTAAAATACGCATGACCTCAAAATCAATAAGCTCTCAAAAAAATTTTTATCCCTTCACCGTATAAATAATAGAGTATTAGGTGTAAAGAAAAATAAATCTAAAAGAATAAAACTAGAACAAAATTAAAATTTTTAAGTATTAATATTAAATAAAATTTCGTAGTCAATTTGAAATACAAAATCTATATCAAGCCGTTGCTAACATTCATTCTTTAAATTCATACAATATACAAGAAAACATGTTGAATTTGTTCATAATTCTAATATTGGATTTTATAGTCACATATATTGTGTGTGTGCGCACACATATAATATAAAAACAATAAATAGCTACTACAAACAATGGAATCCAATCCTTAGAGATTTCTTGCAATGAATAGTTCTGTATTGTAATGGTGACTTATAAGCAAGAAATCACATAATAACAATGTGGGGATAAGTTTTCATGTCAGAGTTCTATGGGTTCAGTTATGATATTAGCAATGACCAATTTTTTTTAATAAAATTTGATTAAGAAAAATTAATAAAATGTTACAGTTGAAAACTCTGTGCCGTTTGGATTAGCAGTGAACAACTGTGATTTTAGATAATCGTGAATTTTATAAGTGATATTAACTATAAATAATACTAGTTAATCATGATTTCTATTTGGATTTTTTTTATAAGTGATTTTAAGAATTGTGATTATGTTTGGTTTTTATTTATTAAAATCACTTATGGGTATATAATTACTAAAAAGGACATGAAGTTAATAAAGTTGTTTACATTTTCATAATTATTATATTTAATAATAAATTTTATTAAATATAATTTAATAAATGACATGAATATTTAAATATTATTTTTATTTTAAAATTATTATTATTTAAAAGCACTTACAAAATTTATGTGTAGTACAAATATTAAATAAAAGACCCCATATAAATAAGAGACGAATGAAAATATAAAAAAAATTAAAATAATTACCATTAGAATGAGGGGTAGATTGGAGAAAATTTAGTTACTGAAGATTCATTGGGATTTTTCAAAAGCATAAGCTACTTCTTATTGCTTATCCTAAAAGTGTGGTGGAAGGTTAAAATCACGATTCATCGGGATTTTATAAAAATTATCCAAACACCCTAAACATGTTTCATAAGCTCTTATTTGAATTTAAACGGGCTTATTTGAAATCCCACCGCTTAACCAAACAGACTCTCTATCAACAAGGTTTTTGGAAGGAAAAAACCCCCTTAAATTATAAATTATTTTCAGAACCAAAAAAAAAAAGACCTCAAGCTTAGTACTTAGTAGATTAATCATTCTGCAAGGGCAATAATCACCGGTCAAAATTCCAAACATCTTCAACAGTAGTTTGTTACATCATATGAGCTACCAGTGACAAATAATTCGAAAATTCCATCAGCAGCAATTCGAAAGTAGAATAATCGAAAACATACCCATCTTCAAAAAGCCAGGCTTTTGACAGAGAAGCTGCTTCAGACAAAGCAAACCTCCATTTCTGCACTTTCTCTGGGTCATCTCCGAACCTATCTTCATAAGCAGCCATGGCTGTTTCAAAGCTATTTCTCTGATATTGAACATCTATCGGATCCACCTTGTAAAAAAGGGGCATAACCAGCTGTTTGTTCTGCTTCTGACACCAAATGATATGAGCGAGTTCCTCTAGGCACCATGTTGAAGTAGCATAGTTCTTAGAGAACACAATAATGGAAATTCTTGATCTCTCAATTGCTTTAAGAAGCGTAGGTGAGATCTCTTCCCCTTTTCCAAGCCTCTTGTCGTCAATGAAGGCGTTGATTCCCTTACGCCGCAAAGCATTGTAGAGAGGCACAGTGAAGGTGTGGCGAGTATCTTCGCCTCTGAAACTCAAAAAAACATCAAATCTGTATTTGCGTTTGACAGTGAAGCTGTGGGATGAAACTTGAATGGCCATGGCGGGATTAATCTCTGAATGGTAGCAAGGTACTGGGATTTGGATACTCTAAATAGGCAGAGGAATTTATACAAAAAGTGGTGAATCGGCAAAAAGCATAACACCGAGTTTGATCTTCCATTAACAAATTTCTCCGAAAGTTGGAAGTTGGAAAGCGTAGTCACTAGTCAGATGGATTATTAAAGGGGAAGGAGAAAGAATCAGAGACCATTCCGGGATTGTTGAACATACTAACTTGCAGTAGCTGAGACTTGATCAATGAGGGTTGTTGGATAATAAAATATGGGCCAAGTTTCGATCAACTTGTTTCATAGTTTATTATTTGTCGGTGGCGGAATAACATCAAGACAAAATCCAAAGCATCCTCGTCATCTTGTCCAATATAAAATTTAATCATGGTTTGATTTATTTTTTTTTTTAGGTTGAGGCCACGATATTCAGCACTGATAATATTGACTATTTTCCTCATATTGTAGACTTTTCGAATGGACTTTATTGCTAGTCATGAGATCTTTTCCATACACACCACCAGGAATCAAATCCTTGACCAGATGTTGAAAGAACCTAACTAAATGTCCGGTGTGGTAACTTTCCTGCTTTGGATTTATTTGATATGCATTCCTCCTTTTTGTCATAAGAAAATTGGTACTACCTCCTAGTCTTACTTTTAATGAGTGTTTGGCTACCTTTTTCGACATCATGATTTTCTAAAAATAATTTTAGAAAGATATTTGGATGACAGGATCCCTAAATCATGATTTTGTATCCCAAACCATGGTTTTGCTTGTTATGCAAACACTCCCTTAGTTTAATTTCTGTGTTAGAGTGGATATTATATTAAGAGGGGGATTTATTAATATTTTCATGGGACAGATGACCTCCTTCTTTCTTATTGGTTGCTCTCTTGACTAATGCTGCCCACGTCAACAAGGGATTGAAAAAATGGTTCGGATGAAAGGCATCCAAAAGATTGAGGACCAGGTTCAATTTTCTGATGAGGTACAGATCTTGTCAGGTCTTCCAGGCTGCGAGATCACCATTTGAATGCTATTTTTTTCCTATGACTTTTATTGGGAATTTCGGAAAAAAAGTTTTTTTAAAATAAAAAAGTAAAAAAAAAAATCTTTTAGGCAGTAACTTTATCCATTACATAAAAAATGCTTGTGAACCCATTTATTTTCTACTCCTACCAAAATATTTCCAGCGAACCAAACAATGAAGCTTGAGAATTATCAACGGATTCGCCTTTCCAAATCAACATTCAGTTTTCATAGAAAGTCCTTTTCTTTCCGGTTAATTAATAATTGATTGGCCGTTTAATATGTGATACCTAAGAATATGCAAAAGCCTCCAGAAATACTTAGCCATAATTGAAAACACCATCTTTAATCTTTTACTTCTTTAATCTTTTACACATGTAAATTTCATTTTGGTCCCAATTTTTTTAGGCCTTAGTTCCCTTTCTCTATATATCCTCACCAAACTTGATAAAAGTCCACAAAATGATATAAAATAACATCACAACATAGGGACTTATCAATCATGGGTCATGTCCTTCACCCTCTGATCATCGGTATTCATATCATAATCGTGATCAAATACCTATTCACCCTGTTAAGATCCACTCGGCGCCCTTTCCACTTCTTCACCATATCATACCCATACTATAACTCTTTCAAAACTCACAACAGATTAAGTGAGTATTTATATCCAAAAGATTTAGTTGCCTCATTCATACATTCCACCCAAGGGCAATAAAACCCTCCCTTATCTCTAGCATCATTTTGTTTGGCAAACTCCAAAAACTCTTTCACCCTGTTGGAACACAAGTACGGGCATGGGGGAAGACCCAGAAATTAAAACACAAACACATAGAAATCAAAGCATGTTTTGTTTGATTTCTACGACTTAAAGCCCACAAGTCTAGTGGAACAAAATGAAAGGGGTGAAAAGAATTAGGTCTCAAAGAGGAAAAGTAGGAGAAGTTTGGAATTGGTCGGCGATGATGATATGGAGAATGGGGTTTCCAAATAGGAGAGGTTTACAACACGAACAAGATTAAAGATGAAATAGGGACACGACATTGCAAAAGATATCAACTAAAGCGTTGCTTTTTGTGCTCGATTTCTGCACCAGCCCATTATTATATGCAGTATAGCTACGTGTTGTTTGAATTTTGAACTCGCGTACTCCTACTCTTCTTGATATAGAACCTAGTTGTTGAATTGATTTTAATTCTAAATATAAGATCTATTTTTCATAATTATCAATTTTGCTTAAATTATCCTTATGGATACTCCCTATACTATAATCAAGTAGAAGAGGGAGAAATAATATTAAGGAAAATGATCATGCTGTTTTAGGAAAAACATGTTATATTTGTTATAATTAACTAACTTACTAGAGCTGGTAATGCAAGCTGACAGTGCGGATACGAACGAGCTTACAATTACACGGGCTGAAAGCGGTACAAGCAAAAGTAGTCCACACCTTGGCGAGCTGGCATCGCCTAAATTTTTTTTTTATAAAAAAAATCATCATTATTTGTATAGGTTAAGCTTAGTTTGAAATATTGAAATTGGATTTGGAGTTTTAAACTTAAGTAGTGGGTTATAATAAAATAATGTAAGGATTAATTTATAATTTGAAAAGACATTTTAAAAAAACTAACACATATTTTTTCTAAATAATTAATTTGATCATTTTTCTTATCCAAATTAATTAAGTAAATCTTTTATGTGTATATTACATATGTAATTACATGAATGAGGAGATGTCAATGTGGAATTTAAGGGTCAAAATCCTCCAATTATGTTGTATAATATATTGGAAATTATATAAAAAAAATAAAAAAAAAAAAAAAAACGAGCTGAAAACGGTGAGGGCTGGAGTAGCCCGCATCTTGGCGGGCTGGCATTTGTTCAACTTGAACCATCCATTTTTGACAGGCTGGGGGAGCCCAGCCTGTATTACCGGATCTATAACTTACCTAATTTCCTTAATCTAATCAAATTAGTTAAATAGGATTTATATTAAAAACTGGAGGAGTATTACTTTCAACTTATTTTTTAATTATTTATACTATCTTCTAAGGTGGACATATAGATGTTCGGTGTAAAAATTTCAAGTCACATTATTGAACGTATAAAGAATTGATATAAAAGTTATATCGATATTTATAAAAATGCTCACATATCTTACATTTTTACGGCAATAAACTGAGCAGATGAGTTAGTCTGGAAAAGAATTTTTTTTCTACTAGTATAGGACTTCGTAATGCTAATTTTTTATTACCGACATGCCTAATGTCATTAAAAAAAATAACGAATCTCCACAAGCATGTGCAAGTGGGAAGCATCAAGTCATTCTGAAACTTTAATTTCCAACCTTCCCAGAGGTTTCTTCATCGAGAGAGCGTATTTTTTAAGTGGAGGGATCATCTCTTGTTGTTGGATTTTATTAAAAAAAAAAAAAAGAAATTGCCATGCTTGGAATTTTGCCTGAGCCATTTGTTTGTTTATTTATTACCTTTAGGTTTGGGGATCATTTGCAGTAGTCATCCACCCTAGTACCCTACCGTTGGAATTCTAAGTGACGGGTTTATGAAATTGAAACTAATTAACTTGATAAAGTTGAGGTAAAAATTAATTATCATAATTTACTTATAATTTAATACTATTATTCTTTTTTAAAAAAAGAATCAGTTTTGCAAAAAGAGAAAAAAAATTGTTATAGACTTGTGTGATTGTGGATCAGCAACTTATTTTAAATAATTTTAAATTATACAAAAACAAATATATCAAAAGAAGTTTTATTTCATAAAAGATAAAAGTGATTACTTATAATAAAACATGAAAAAAAAAACATTGGCCTAGGAATAAGCTGTGCATGCCATGAACATATATATTTATAATTAGCGTAGTCTTGGTCGTCATGGATTTACATTTTTAGCTGCCTTTTCTTCTCTTTTCTTCTCAAAAAAAAATTTTATTTTGTTGACACTTGACTAAAATTTTGATCTATGCTTCAAGAAACCGAATTAAAAGAAAACTGAAAAGAATGATGTGAAAAGAAAAAGAAAATAATGAAGCACTGGGTTACCCACTTCGAGTTCGCTTTTCGGGGAAGGTTATGTGTAGTCTTCATTTTTTTGAGCCAATTAGCAAGACGCACTATTAATCAAATTTTAATATCACACATCTCTTCAAATTTAGTTGTTGTTTAGTCGTAGGAATTAAAAAGTCTTTTTACTGTATAAACAAGGTTTCAATTAAGTCGTCAACTTTAAAAAATACTACCTCCGATCCTTAATATAAGACCCCATTTGACTTTTAGTTTGGTCCTAATTATAAGACTCCAATCCATTTTGTCTCTCATATTTATGCATTTTTTCTCAAGATAGTCCTTCTAATAATGATAGTTCTAACCAACACACTTAATTAGCAAGGATATTTTAGAAATAACAACACTTATTTGTTACAAATAACTAACTTAACTTACTTCCTTAATCTTTTCAAATTAGTCAACTGGGTCTTATAATTAGGACCGGAGGTAGTATATATTTTTATCCTTTAAGACTAAAATCGTGAGGTTGAAATGATAATTTTTTCTTTCGAACAATTATAGTTCTTAAATATGATAATATTTAAGAATGATTTAAACATTTAAGATCTCAATGTTATTATTTTTTAAAAACAATTTTAAGACTAAAAAATAAAAAATATGGTTTTTAAACTTAAGAGACCAAATTAAAACTTTTGTAATATAATTATAATCTTGTGCGCCTGCACGCTACTACGTATATGGTTTTGAAAATTTGCTATAGAAAGAAATGTATATGAACGTTAAGCATTTTTGTCATACATGATGATGATGCTTGTTTCACATAAACTACACAAGTAACTATGGCCAAATCTGGTTTCTCCAACTACTTCTATTTTCACGTCATTCCAAAAGTCCTCTTCCACTCTTCTTCCCCAAAAGCTTCCCTTGTATCAGATATATATTTTCATAAATTTGATATGAAGATGGCAAACAGAGAGATTACTTTACTAAATGAGAGGAGCAATACAGAGTAAGGATACAGGGCGCTTGGGCTTCAAATCCACAGAATATTCCAATAAAGCTCTAATAGCTAAATCTGTGACGAGGCGTTTCACAGCAGAAGACAATTTGATTTTTCAATTTCTTCAGGAACCTATATATGGTCATGCGTCTAGCATGATGCTGGGATACAAAACCGCTCATCTTGGGTAGCCTACGCAGCCAGAATGCCCAACTATCTTAATTGCAGTGGGCGATCTTATATTTCATGATGGAGGTACTGAGCACTTAAAATTATTCTAGTCAACGAATGCAGTAGGTTCTATTTTAGAGATCTGTTGGGTATAAGGATAATATCGAGATATGGGGTGTCAACCATGCGAGTGTGGGTATTTGTGGTATTTGCCATTTGACAGTTACAGAGAAGGGGGCGAGATAATAGGGACCTGGTTATTGGGATGGACAGGGAAATGGTGATGAGTGAATTGTGAGGAGAGCTTCTGTGCCTCTCGAATGCACAGTTAAGCGGTTTCCTTTTGTTTATGTGTGCTTCATAAGACTTACACTCCGTGGAGCTATATTTTCCGTTGATTAATACATACTCCTCTAATTCTTAATATAAAACCCATTTAACTAATTTGATTAGATTAAGAAAGTTAGGTAAATTAGTTAATTATAAGAAAAGTGACATATTTTTTCTAAAACACTATAATCATCTTTCTTAATACCTCATCTCTATCTTCTACTTAGTTATGGTTGAGGGAGTATCCACAGGAATAATTTAGAAAAAATTGATAAATATGATAAATGGGTCTTATATTTAGGACCAAAACCAACTCAACAATTGAGTCCTATATTAAGGACCGGAGGAGTATTTCAGAGCTGTGATCCCATCAAGATCCCATTCTCAATGACTAATCACAAGGATCGAACTCATTAGGCAGAGCAACAGGGGAGTTTATTTGCTGGCCGTTGGTTACAAGCTTCACATTGTGTTAAGAGTTAGTCCACCAGTACTTGTCACAAGGGGCAGTGTAGATTGTGGCAAGATTTGGACTTTGCATGTGCCATATAGAATTCAATGATTCACGTGGGAAGTTCTTAAAACTACTCTGCCCCCAACAAAAAAATTATAGAGTCATCACCTGCAGCCAAAGATAAGGTTTAGATTTTGAAGTGATCCTTGCAAATCCAGAGGCTTTTTTTTTTGGCAGTTTCAATAGTAAATGCCATCCGCAAATGAAACATGAGATCTGCCATTATCGAACCCAAGCTCTTGTGCTTTCGGGTATATCATAAAGCCACTAAGGCATGCCTCGGTGACATGACATTCTTTTCGTCATAAACATTTATTTCCAAATCGTATGGTAATGTATTGGAAAAAGAAACCATTCGTCTCATTGAATTTACAAAAAATCTCCAAACAGATATATACTTACCTTGTGGAAAAACCAACTTTATTTTTGCAAGACGGATGACAAATCTGGTGTCGTTTAATTCTCCTACAATACATGAAAGGGGAAAATTTCAGAATGATAATGAAAACCATGAAGTGAAAACTAGCAGGAAGTAGAAGCTCACCTTATCCCTTTCTGTATTATTGAGTTTTCCTTTATCAGCAACCTTGAACATTCTCAATAACTTCTTGGGTGGTTCATTAGGAGGAGAAGTGACCGCTCTTTGTTTCATTGAAGTTGTTGGAGCATTCGAGGAGAGCATAGAAGACCCGAACTGGACATTCTCCATGTTTGTTTGCCGTTTGTACACATAAACTCCACAACTAACTACGGGCATTTCTGCTGTTAACTTCGTGACTTTCTTTTTCTTGCGGGGGATTAGACATAGGACTTTTATTTCCGCATCATTCCAATCCAGTTCCAGAAAACTATCAAGCCTCTCCCACTCTTCTGGCTCAAAAGCCATTCTCAGATCAAATAAAAACAGATGGCCTTGCCTAGTTCCATAATTTGCAGCATCTTGTCTCCTTTGTGTTTTATGACCATTGATGCTCACAGAAACATGGAAAAAGTGTTTTGAATTTTTGTTTGCTTTCCCCAACTCAAATGCAAAGGCAGCATGAGGGAAATGCCCACGAGCCCGAAAAGACAATGTCCCTCCTTTACAGCATTCGTTGAACCAATCAGGAACTGTTGTTGATGGCATAGCGATGTTCAAGTGGGAGTACCCGTTTCTCGCCTGATGTACCAGAACAACAGAGACGAAAGGTATTTTCAGATTTGAAAACAACAGATAAAAGAATAAAAAGAGAATTATCATTTTCATCCCTAACAGATACGAGCATTTTTAATTTAATCATTTATAGATATTTTCAAATGGCTTAATCCTGCATTCATTGAATTTAACCTTTTCAAAACTTCAATTTTATTCCTAACAGAATGCCAATATGTTCTTAACCCTCCCTGATAATAAGCTCCAGTGATGACTTGAGTTCATGAAATTGTTCACAACTGGTGACATCTAAGCAGAAGAGTTCAACTCAGCAATCTATTGACTAGTACATTATTTTGTGGATTGATAAAGGGAAAAAAGGGAAAAGGAAGGATTCTGTGCAAAAAAAGTTTTGCAATGTGAAATAATTAATCTGACTAGGTAATAGAAGGATTTCATGCAAAAAAGTTGTGGTTAATGGACAAGAAATGAATTAATGGTTTCTTTGAGAAAATAGAGAAATCCATATCCCAAATGGAAATGACCAGCATCTGTCTGACCATTTCACTAGCATTTAATTTGATTAATCTTCAAAATAGCAACAGAAAACGAGTATACAAAAGGGATGACAAAACCTGAGACCATAGATGGCCTAATGACTCTGTAGTTAATGATGTACAATCCTCTGCCTCTATATTTTCCAATTTTGATGGCAACTCTGGTATGTCTCTAAGCCTCTTGCAGTTATTCAGCGCTAGTGTCTGCAGATTAGCACACTCTTTGATGCACTCAGGAAGGGAAACAAAATTGCTCCCTGAAAGAATTAACTTTTGAACATTCCAAAAACAACGTAAAGCTAGGTGAAGATCTTCATGAGTAAGACAACAATTTTCAAGATTTAATGCCTCCAAGTTTGAACAGCTGATAACAGGTTGGCTCTCTTGCATTAATTTCATTAAAGATTTTATGCTTGGAGGTTGAATACCACTTAGATTAAGCCGACTAAGGTTTTGCAATGTGAATAAGCAGCTTGGAAGCTCCCTAATACTTTTGTGGGTGCTTATAGCTAAAGATTCGAGTCTTGGAAGATTTCCAATGGAAGGCGGGAGCTCTTTAATAGCAGTGCCTTCTGCATAAATTGTCCTCAGTGCATCCATCTTTCCCACTATACACAGGAAGTAGTCAAGACTCCTGCAATAACTGAGATGAAGCTTCTGAAGAGAAGCCATATTGATTTCACGTGGAAAGCTTGTAAGACTGCTGCACACACTAAGGTTTAATTCGACGAGCTTAGACAAGGATCCAACTGAATCGTGAACTTTGATGAGATTGCGACACCTTGTAAATAACAATCTTCTTAAATTTTGAAATTGAGACATATCAGGTACTTCAGTTATGAATTTACAGTGTGAGAAATTCATATATGTCACACATTCAAACCTCTGCAAAACAAAAACTAAATTATTTAATTACCAACAAAGTTTCTGATAAAAAAATGACGTTATAATTGTGCAGATCCATGAAATAGATTAGAGGTTTGTCTATGATATATAATGAATATATATAGAAGGAAAGTTGAAGTAGTTTATTCTTGAAGTAGCTATAAATTGAAAAAAAATACCTTGAATGGCTCTTCCAATCTAAAAAGACTACCGGATAATTTGATGTAAACTAGTTTCTTAGGAGAAAAGTCTGGTGGTAGAATAGTAGAAGGGCATCCCGCCCAGTCAAGCAATCTTAAACTACTTGGAAGATACTTTGGGTTGGTTGAAAATTGTGAATTCCGAACCACAAGAATCCTAAGATTACTCATCTTCTCAAAGGCCATACCACTCCACTCCACTTCTTCTTGTTGAGGCGGATCAAGCATTATTCCTTCAATATTACTGCTCCCCTATAATGGAAGTCCAAGGCATAACAGTTAGATATTGCAAAATAGCACAATAGATTTAATGCATATGACCATATGAAGAAAAGACAAGAATTAGATCCTTACTAGATTTTCACGCAATACTTCAAGAACATCTTTGTAATGCCATAATCTACTGCGTTTACAAGGATTTGATGGTGCCTCCTGCCTAACAATCTCTCTACCCATTTGTTGTACTAAATCATGCATGCCCAAGTTACCGTTATCAGCAACAGTTATAAGAGACTTGTCAACAAGAACTTCAATGTAAAACCTTGCACCAAAATCGCAAGCTGCTAGTTTTTCTTCAACAGATTCCAAATCCTCCTCTTTAAAGAAACAAGCAATATCTAGAAAAATACCCTTGGCACCATCTTGTAAGCAATCATAGCTTATCTTGAGTACATCTAGAATTGTTCTTTCTGGGATCCTCTCATATTGTTCTAATATAGACCTGCATTCCTCTAAATTTTTATGTGCCAAATTGGCGCCAATTACTCTTAAAGCCAAAGGAAGGCCCTTTGCAAATCTCATCACACGTTTGGACATTTTTTCATAGCCTTTTGGAGGCTGGTTCAAATGGAATGCATGCCAGCAAAAGAGTTCAAGAGAGTCATGATCATCTAGCCTCTTCATTTCATATGTTTCCTCAACATTACACACAACTAGCAACTGTTTATTTCTTGTTGTTATAATGACCTTGCTTCCACAACCAAACCAATGACGCCCACCTGCTAGTTTTTCTAACTGTTCAACCTCATCAACATCATCAAGAACCAATAGGATTCTTTTGTGAGAGAGCCTGTGTTTTATTCTGGATATTCCTTCATCAGCACTGCCAAACTTTGTCTTCTTTTCCCCAAGAATCTCTGATAATAATGTTTGCTGAAGATGAACAATGCCCTGGTATTTCTTTGACACTTCTCTAACATCAAACAAAAAACACGCGCCTTCAAATTGGTAGAAGATTGAATTATACAAAGTGTACCATTAGTTATCTCCAACCTGTTACTAACCTTTTTAAACTCCAAATATTTAATAATACTAACCATGGTAGAAAAGAATCTTAGTATAATATTTGAAAAGGCTACCATGGTTATAAAAAGAAATTTGATTCGCCAAAAATGTTAATCATGATAGAAAAGACTTGAACTAATTATTCAAAATGTCTATCATGATTATAAGAGTTTTACTAAGCAAATTGTATGAAAACCGTAATTAATAATATTTCACAATAATTGGGCCTTGGGCTTTGCAAAGTCCAGCACGTCACAATTCATCTCTAAGCCCATAACATGATATTTTCTGAATAAAATTTGTCCAAACCAACAGTAATCAACTACTTTCAAAAGTCATTATGGGTTCACAACTTACAGACCCAAGTAACTCAACAACAAAAGTAACTAAGACTATAAGTCTCAAAGAAATCAGAGTATGCAAAAAGAGTTATATGTGGCAATATACAATACTCATCACATGACAAAAAGAAGGCTATACAAGATAAACGTGATAGCTAAGCTTTCGCTGCCTTCCCTGACGGACCAGCCCTAGAGCTATTATCTGAAAATGTTAAACCACGGGGTGAGACAAAAGTCTCAGTAACCAACAATCCTACTCATTAGGCATACAAGTAAGTGTTTGAGAGGTGTCATGTGGAACAGTTACTAAAATCATACATTCACAATTGTCACATGGTTATATATATACACACATATCACAATACAATATCTCACTCTCAATTCCACCTTATTTCCTCACACCTTATTCCTCTGACTGAACCCATGGGCTAGTACTGTCCCATGTGACTGGTAGCTCAACATAATAAGCTCACCGATCAAGTGATGTGAACAGGCCAAAATCCACAGAGCACAGGATCGGACCATGGGTTCCCCCTCTAGTCCACTAGCGGGGTGTCATACGCCCTACAACACATAAAATGGCCAAAGGATCAACCAGTGTACATCTGGCGTCCTCCCACCTTATTACCTCTATAATATGTACAAAATTCACCCCCTTATTCTCCCTATAATATGTCTCCCACCAATCAACGTTCACCATCCCCTCTCGTATTTATACTCATGAGAATAGTAATTTACTAATAACATAATAACTTTCACATTTACCAAAATCGAGATTTCAAAATTTCAATAATCAACATCAATCTTCAAACCATTTCTCAATAAATTCTTGTTCCACATGACAAATTTATAAATTCATAATTTCATACTATTTTTCAATAACATAAAGTATCTCAAGGCAATTTTAACAACGATGTCTTCTATTGCTCAAATAATAATTCGGTAGCATTTCAAGAATCTCATATAATTTGAAATCACTCACAAACATCATACAAGTATACATAACAAGTGGAAAGTGGTTACCTTTCACCAAGGCTATAAAAAGAATTACTACAAAGTCAACCCCGTGCTCAAACCAACAATCCAATAATTAATCTACACCATTAATATAACCACAAATTAATATAATCACATATTAATATAAGCTAATTAATTAAGCTTATATATATAGTTAAATTTCTAATTTAATTAAATTTTTACTCTAAATTCCCACAACTCTCATAACTTAAAAATTATTAAGTATTTTAGAAACAACTTAAAATTTCTAACAACCCAAATTATTTATTTACCACCTCCAAATTATTTACCTTAGTAAAAAGGATTTTCCACAATTTCTAAATATAAAATTATTATGTTCTAAATTCTAAAAATGTCATTTTAAGTTTAAACCTCAAAATCAAACTATCAAAAATTCAATAATACTTCAAGTATTTATAAATAAATAATATGATCAAAAACTTTAATGGTATAGCTACCACACATATATTTCCACAAATAATAAACTTTTTAGCTACAATAATTATTTTAAAACCTCCAGTCACCCAATAAATAAAATTAAACCGATTAAAATCTTAATAATATGCCAAACAACCCAAATAAATTACTTGACTTGAATTTAATCGGTAAAAATATAATATAAATCATATATAACAGATTTTTCAACTAGAAAAACTAATTTAAATACTAAAAACCAACAAATAGACAAATCTAACCGATTAAAATTAACAACTCATTCACTTCTAATTGTCTATAGTCATCTTTTGTCAAAACTCAATACTTAGATCATATATAAATCTCAAAATTTTCTCTAATAACTATAATAACACTGTCATCAGAAAGCTTAAAATATATAGAAAATATTTATGAAGAAAGTTTGATGAAAAGAAGTAATTTTATGTACCTAAGTTATCTCCAAAGGTTGCCTTCTCTTTCACAAAGACTGTTGATATGCTCGTCTCTCTCTTTCCCACACTCTTTCTCGCTTTCCCTCTTTCTCTCTTGTGTTCTCATCTTCTCCATTCAACTCCTCCTTTTATTTTCTATTTTTCAACTACCTTTCCCTTATTTTCTTCATTCTTCATTTATTCTCCCTCCCAAAAGTCCTTCTTCCTAAGTCAACATTCAATCTTTCCACCGAATTCGGTGGAAAGATTACCCCTTTCTTGTTTTTTTTTTAATATTAAAATATTATTATTTTATTATAATAATAAAATACTATTATTATTTTTTTTTACTTTTTTTTTAAATCCTAAAATAAAATTTAGGATATTACACAAAGCCTTTGCAAGGGTTGTTTTTCCAACCCCACCAGTTCCATAAATCCCCAACATACAAATGCCATCATTAGAATGATCCAAAAGTGACTTCATCATTTCTATGCGAGGCCCAAGTCCAACCATGTACTCACGGCAATGCAAGCGTTTAGGAGGTAACATAGCATATGCATCTTCAACAATCTTTTCAATAAACCCACATCCATCTCTACAAAAGTGCAGATTCTCTGGTTATTGTGGATATGATTGTTGCAAAATGCCATTTTCCATTTTTTTTTCCTCATTTATCATAACTCCGTCAAGTAAAATCTCGTTCAATTCTTCAAAGATAACCTCAATCTCAATTAGCTCTCAATTTTCAAATCCCTTCACTATATAAAAGTATTTATATTTGAAATTAAAAAATTACGAGATATATGCGGCCATAATAATATTACCTTTTAAGTAAATTAAAAAGGTCATCATCAAGGCCAAATATATAATATATATATATAAAAAACAAGCAAAAAATAGAATATCTCATTCTTATTGTACATAAGCCAAAAAGAAAAGAAGTGTATTCGTTATGTAGTCAGATATGAATGTCCTATATAGTGTTGTGTTACAAGCAGAATTAGAAGTAACATCAGGATTTGAAAATTGCAAAGATGAAAATATTTGTGAGCAACTGACAGTAATAATAGATAGTTAGATACTGTTTGTCCCCAGCCATTCAGTACCCATCCCGCGATAATTATATTAGCAAATTACTAAATAAAATATAAGTAAGAAAATCAATAAAAATATGCAGTTAAGATTTAAATTAAAAATCTTTTTGTCGAAATATCTGAAACTTGAACATTATTAAAACCAAAATGTTTAAGCCCCAAGTTTACAAAGATCCAAGAATAATAGACGCCGATCAAAATTTCATATATCTTCAAAAGCCTGTCATATCATCCGCAACCACTAATTATTAAGCAAGTTTGAATGTTTCATCCGCAGAAGGCAATTAGAAACAACTATAACGAAGCCTACCCATCTCCCAAAAGCCATGCTGATGGCAAACTAGCAGCTTCAGACAAAGCAGATCTCCATTTTCGCACTTTCTTCAAGTCATCTCTGAATCTATCTTCCAGAGCAGCCATGGCATCTCCAAAGCTGTTCCTCTGATATTGAACATCCATCGGATCCACATTGTAAAATACGGGCATGACCAGTTGGTTCTTCTCCTTCTTACACCGAATGATGTGGGCGAGTTCATCGAGGCACCATGTGGAAGTTGCATAATTCCTAGAGAACACAATAATCGAGATTCTGGATTTCTCAATGGCCTTAAGAAGCGTAGGTGAGATCCGCTCACCTTTCCCGAGCTTCTTGTCGTCAATGAAGGCGTTGATTCCCTTCCGGCGCAGAGCATCGTAGAGATGAACAGTGAAGGAGTGGCGAGTATCTTCGCCTCTGAAACTGAGGAAAACGTCATATCTGTACTTGGATTTGCCGGCGAAGACAGCCGATGATGGTGCTGCCATTCGAATCGCCGTGGCTGCAACAATCACAAAATTCTAGCGAGGTATTGGGATTTGAATACTCAAACCTGGAAGAGAAATTTACACAAAAACGATGAATCAGCAAAGGCAGAGCAAGCCTTTGATGGTTTCCTTTTTTTGCTCAGGCAGATGGAGAGAGCGTGATTTTTTTTCCCATGCGTGGAGGGATTGCAGCGTTGGATTATTAGTTTAAAAAAAAAAAATTGCCAACCTTGCAATTGCATCTTTGGAATTTTGCGTGTTCTATTTAATTATCTGGGAAGTATTTAAAGGCATGCAGCCCAGTACCTACCGTTGGAATTCGGGTTTCCAGCGCGCCGGCAGGCGAGTTTATGAAATTGAAAAGAATCTTTTATGAAGTTGACTACTCGAGTACCAAATAAAAGAATAATTTTTTTAATTAATTTGTTAATTAATATACTAACTTGACCCCAAAAAAAAAATTACTCTAGTACGTTCAGTTTTTAATATAAAAAATAACTAATTAATTAAAAAAATTAAAAATTAATTAAATTGATTAATTGTAATAAGTACATGCTGACTTTTTAAACTGCTCTATTGAGTTAGGTGCATTAGAATTACCTGCAGTGAAAAGCTCTTTACAATCAATATAAGAGATATTTTATAGGAAAGGTTACAAATTATGGAAACAAAGTAAATTAAATTCTTATATTTAGAATCAAATCAAAACCTCTAGTTAGCTTATATATTGATGAGCGGAGATAAAAGTATTTTAAATATATCATGTCAATTTTATTAAGATTGAGTAATTTAGTTAGTTTTCTCAATCTCTACAAATTAATTAAATACGAGTTATGTGATTGGAGGAATATTCATGATTGGATACTATTTTTTCTTTTAAAAATTTTTTTGCAGGTAGCCAAGGCAACTTTATTTAGAATAAAAGCCAAGAAATATTAGTTTCGGGCATAACCATTTTGGCCTTGAAAGCAATTTATCATTGCCAGTCCGGTTCTGCTCATTTTATATGCTGAAAAATGACAACTAAATATATCTTAAATTGATAAAATATTTCAAATTTATTCTTATTAAATTTTTTCTTATTATATTTACAAATTATTCTCCCATCTATTTTCTTCTCTCATTCCAATAAAAATTAAATAAGAATAAAATTAAAAAACTGTCCCTTCAAATAACTCATATTGAGTACCAAGCGATACTACATAAAAGAGCATTAAACCCCAAGTGTTGGGGGCAGTGGTAATCGGCTGACGTTCCGTTCTCAAAAGGTTAAGGTATAATTATGCTTCTAATTTTTTTAGTGTAGCAATTTTGATCTCATCTTTTTTTGGAATGCAATTTCGCCTTCACAATCAGGCTCAAAATTGCATCTCAACCCATTCCCAAAAAGTATACTTGTAGGTGGAAGAGCCAACATGCTGTGTCTGGCGAGGAGTCACCCTGTTTCAGAGTGTCTAAGAAGTGAAGAGGGGTAAAGAAGGAAACTGAAGTTCTAGAAATTCAAGGAGGAGTATTTACGTCCCCCCAGCCTAGAACTCACGTAGTTTAGATAATTTTTGTCGCGGTAATTAAGACCCAATTAACATAGATAAGTTAAATTTTCTGACAATGTCTTTAAATACTACTCTTGCCATCGAAATCAACAATCATGTATATATCAAAAAAAGAAAAAACCCCTATTTCGTTGATAGGGGAAGCCAGAAATTATAGAGAGCTAATAGTAAAGAAATCTCCAAAAATGGTTGCCCCTTGGATAGAGCGTCTTGTACCACGAACGAAAAACTTGGTGTCGTTTTCTTCTCCTACAATACATACAAAGCAGACAAAATTAATAATAAGCCAAAACCTCGAAATAAATAAACGACAACTAGCAGAAGAAAATAGAGGCTTACTTGGTCCCTTTCTTGGTGTTATTGTGTTGTCCTTTATCAGCAGCCTTGAAATGTCTCAAGAGCTTCTTGGCTGGTGCATGAAGAGGAGAAGCTATGGATTTTCGTTTCAGTGAGGTTCTTGAAGCATTATTCATGAAAGCCCTAGGAAACACAAAGCGAATATTCTCCATGCTCGTTTGCTGCTTATCAACATAAACTCCACACTTAATTATGGAGATATTTGGTGAGTCACACATGACTTGTATGTCCACATCATTCCAACCCGATTCCAGAAACTTATTAAGCTCCTCCAACTCTTCTTCATCAAAGTTCTGAAGTAAATCAAATGAAATCACATGACCTTGCTTACCATAGAAAAAGAAGGCATCATATTCTCTACTTGTACCAGTTGCATAAGGAACATCACGTTTTATTAATGACATTTTACGGCTATTGATTCTTATAAAAACTTGGAAGGGAAGACTCTTTCTCGTCTTAGCTTTTCCAGATTCAATTGCGACGATAAGATAAGGAAAACTTTTCCCACGAACACCAAGAGACAATGTGCCTCCTTCGCAGCAATAGTCGAACCAGTCGGGAAATGTTGTTGCCGGCATAGTAAAGAAGCTTTTTGCCTGATGTATCGAAACAACATACACGAAAGACCTTTTCAGATTTGAGAATAACAAATACAATAATATTTGCAGTTTAGTCATTCATAGATAAGATATATCAAGGGCTAAACTATCCTATATACACTCCTGATGTTATTTTCTAATTGCATATGGCAGCCTAATCTTATTTATGGTCTAACGTGTTGGATGCGTTATAAATAAGATTAGAATTAGAATATTAGACGCACAAAAAAATAACATTAAGGTACTGGATGCATCATATATAAGATCAGGGTGATGGACGCATTATATATAAAATAACATTAGATATAAGATCAGGGTGCTAGATACACCTGAAAAATAACATTAAGGTGCTGGATGCTACTTTACACTACATCAAATCACTTAATCACTATCGGTGGGAGTTGGATATAAAGGAAAGGGCTAGTCCCTTATAACATGATGAACTAAGGCTCAAATCCCTGTTGGGAGAAGTGCGTACATTTAGTATTCAACAATACCTCAAATAGAATTACCTCTAATAAAAAAATCACTTAATATCCCATTCATTGTAATGTTTTCAATGAATATTAATTATTAAAGATAACAGAATGACGTTATTAACCCACACTAATAAGAAGCTCTGGTCATGACATGATTTCTAGTAGTTCATACCTGGAAAAGCTTTAAATCCAGCATGACAAGTGAAAATTATCAAAGGAATAAGAAAAACCTGAAACCATAAACGGCTTGATGATTCAGTTGTTAACGAAGTGCAATTCTCTGCCCTCATGTCTTGCAACCCCGATGGCAGTTCTGGTATGTCTCTTAGCATCTTGCAGTTATTTATTTCTAGCATCATTAGATCAGCACACTCTTTAATGCACCCAGGAAGTGACGCAAAATCATTTCCTGATAAATCCAAGTCTTGCAGATTCTGAAAATATTTCAGAGTAAGGTAAACATCATCATCCAAAAGGCCACAGTTTCCAAGATCTAAGCAATCTATGCTTGGGCAACTGATAAGTGGTTGGCTTTCTTGCAGTAATTTCTTCAAACATTTTCTACCATGAGGCTGAAGTCCTCCCAACATGAGTGTGCTAAGATTTTGCAACGTGAATAAGCTGTTTGGAAGCTCTTTAATAGCGCTACCTTCTGCAAAAATACTTCCAAGTGCATCCATCTTTCCAACTAAATTAGGGAAGCACTCAAGGCTCTTGCAGTTAGTAAGAACGAGCACTTCAAGAGACGGCATGTTGATTTCACGTGGAAAGCTGCTAAGTTTGGTGCATTTACCAACATCTAATTTGATAATCTTACCAAGAAGTCCCACTGAATCATGAACTTTGATCAAATTGCGACATTCATGAAAGCTTAATGTTTTTAAATTTTGAAAATGAGACATATCAGGTACTTCTGTTATGAATTCACACCGCGAGAAATTCATGTGTGTCACATATCCAAACTTCTGCAAAACAAAACCGATATTATTTAATTAATGACAATTGTCAAGAAAGATTGTCTTTTGAATAGAATAGTCCAGCCTCCCTTTGATTTATCTAATCTTATGTTGAATCTTTGAAAAATCTCCTCTGAGTCAAAAAATAGTTGAGGATTCTAGAGAAGAGAATAAAAAATATAATCAGTTGAGAGTAATTTATTCGTGAATTTTTAGAAGAACATTATGGCTCAAGAAATTTGATCATAGAAACAAGAGTCAATAAAGTACCTGGAATGGCTCTTCAAATTTGAAAAGACTTCGACATAACTTGAAGCAAACTAGTTTTGGAGGAGAAAAATCTGGTGGTAAAGTCATAGAAGGATATCCCTCCCAATCAAGCAATCTCAAACTATTAGGAAGATACTTGGGACTTGTAAAGAATTGGGTATTTCGAACAATCAGAATTCGAAGATTATTCATCTTCTCAAAAGCCAAGCCGTTCCACATCACTTCTTCTTGTTTAGGTGGATCAAGTATTATTCCTTCAATATCATTTCCTCCCTATAGTACAAGTTCAAAAAAGTGACATTGTTAGATAATTTGTCAAATTTGTACAATTTAATGTATGTAAGGAAACAGATAACTTTTTTTTCTCTTACTAAATTATTTTGCAGCACATTAAGCACATCTTTGTAATACCATAACCTGCTACGTTTACTAGGATTTGAGGGTGCCTCTTGCTCAACAATTTCTTTAGCCATTTGTTGTATTAGATCATGCATCAGCAAAAGACCATTATCAGCAATAGTTATCAAAGATTTATCTACAAGAACCTCAATAAAAAACCTTGTCCCATGGTAACAAGCTCCGAGTATGTCTTCTACAAATTCCAATGTCTCCTTTTTAAAGAAACAAGCAATGTCCAAGAAAATACACTTAGCATCATCTTGTAAGCAATCATAGCTTATTTTCAATATCTCATGTATTGTTCCTCTTGAGATTTGATAATATTGTTTCAATGTATATCTCCATTCCTCCAAGTTTTTGCGAGCCAAATTGGAGCCTATCAATTTTAAAGCCAAAGGAAGGCCACGTATATAACGTATAATACCAATGGACATACTTTTGTATACTTTTGGAGGGTGGCTTGTACGAAATGCATGCCAACAAAAGAGCTCAAGAGCGTAATGCTCATTTAGCTCTTTCATTTCATATTGCTTCTTAATATCGCGTGCAATTAGCAATTGCTTGTTTCTTGTTGTTATAATGATCTTGCTTCCACAACCAAACCAATCACACCCTCCAGCAAGCTGTTCTAACTGTTCAGCTTCTTCGACGTCATCAAGAACCAACAAAATCTTTTTGTGAGAGAGTCTATGTTTTATTTTTGTTATTCCTTCATCAGCACTGCTAAACTTGATCTTATCATCTAGAATTTCTGATAGTAGCATTTGTTGAAGGTGAATAACACCTTGATATTTCTTTGATGTTTCTCTAACATCAAACAAAAAACAAGCACCTTCAAAATGGTAGAAGATTGAATTATAGACAGCTTTTGCAAGGGTTGTTTTGCCAATCCCACCAATTCCATAAATTCCCAACACACAAGCTCTGCTATCAGTTTCATCCAAAAGTGACATCACTTCTTCTATATAAGGCTCAAGTCCAACGATGTAATCAATGTTATGGTAGCGTTTAGGAGGTAGCCTAGCAAATGCATCTTCAACGATACTTTCAATAAATCCATCTTGGTATCTACAAAAGGAAAAGTTAATTTTTTTTTAACTATGAAGACGGTTATCGCCACATATTCTGTTTTATATTTCTATGCTGTTTTAGCCCTCTAAGATTTTAATCCCTTCACTATGCATGTCTAAATGATTTTTCAAGTTATAGAAATATAAATACTCCTCCGGTCATTAATATAAGACCCATTTAACTAATTTGATTAGATTAAGGAAATTAGGTAAATTAGTTAATTATAAAAAAAATGACACGTTTTTTCTAAAACACCATACCCCCTCCCTCTTGTATTTGATTATAATTAAGGGAATATCTACAGGGATAATTTAGAGAAAATTGATAAATATGAGAAATGGATCTTATATTTAGGATCAAAACTAACTCAACAATTACGTCCTATATTAAGGATCGGAGGAGTATTTGTTATTTAAATTCTATCATTTAAGTAAATCCAAAAGTAATGATGCAAAAATCATAAAAGTCAAAATATAGAACTATGTAAGCTTCTAAATTGAAAATAAAAATTATGAATATTAAACACAATCTATAATAATCCTCATAAGAAAAATACTGTAAAAACTACAATTTTATAGAACCTTTGAATTACAAAAGCAAAAGTCACAGATCGAAATTTCAAACACCTTCAATAGCGTTCTAACCACTAATCATTATTTGAAAAATTTATCAGTAGAAGGCATTCAAAAAATAGTATAAGAAAACATACCCATCTACGAAAACCCATGCCGATGATAAGCTAGCAGCTTCAAACAAAGCAGATCTCCATCGTTGTACTTTCTCCAAGTCATCTCTAAACCTTTCTTCAAGAGCAGCCATGGCTTCCTCAAAGCTGTTTCTCTGATACTGAACATCCATCGGATCCACCTTGTAAAAGACGGGCATAACCAGCTGGTTCTTCTGCTTCTGACACCAAATGATATGGGCGAGTTCCTCTAGGCACCATGTGGAGGTAGCATAGTTTCTAGAGAACACAATAATGGAAATTCTTGATCTCTCAATGGCTCTAAGAAGCGCAGGTGAAATCTCTTCCCCTTTCCCAAGCTTCTTGTCATCAATGAAGGCGTTGATTCCCTTACGGTGCAAAGCATCGTAGAGAGGCGCAGTGAAGATGTGGCGAGTATCTTCACCTCTGAAACTCAGAAAAACATCATATCGATACTTAGCTTCGCTGGTGAAGCTATGGGATGATGATGAGGCCACTTGAATCGCCATGGCTGCAATAATCGCGGAGTTGAAGCTAGGTGTTGAGATTTGAAAACTCAAACGAGAGAGAAACCTGTACAGTTAACGTGGATCGTGACTTATATATTAATATATATATATATATATCTTAAATGGATCCACACCTGGCAGAGGTCGGTGCCTTCTGTTTTGTTTGACTTTTGTGTCGTTTCTTGGAGCCACCGTTGATTGAGGAAAGTAACGATGGTGCAGGTCGATGGATTCTTTCCTCCACTTTGTTTTTGTTTTAATTTTTATTTATTTTGAAGGACTCAATGATCTACGGCGGACCAAGTTGCATTGGGTGTGAGGCCAAATTCCTGAGGAGCAACTATGAAGTGTGTGTTTGTGTGTTAAAATGAGTGTTTGCAATATTTATCATAAATAATTTTCTTTTTTTTTGGCCGGAAAATATAAATAATTTTCTAAATAAAAATGATTAAATAACAATTTAATAATAGTCTCGTAAATCGTGAAAATGGATCCAAACGGTACAGAAGTTTTGTTTTTATTTTCTTTTTTCCTCGGCCTAACAAGTGGTGCAGAAAAGGAAGCATCGTTTGACTTTAATTTTATCGTTTTGTGAAGTTGTTTCGAAAATAAATAAATCATTACAAATTTGTATAAAAATTTTATTTAATTCAAAGTCAACAGTTGTTAGATTCTTAAATTAAAGTAATTTTTTGCAGCGAATTCTAGATTGTTTTAGATCAGACTCAACGGTTTTTTTTTTTTTTGGCCAGAAAAAAAAATTTTTTTTTTGGCCAGAGACTCAACGGTTGATGGATACCTAATAATGAGTTACAGACTTGCAGTCACGTACAAGCTAAAATTAATCTGAAGAGAACAACTGTTCTTCAAAATTTCCATTTTTTGTGCTTAAATTTATTTATAGTAGGATAAGTAAATCTAAATTCAATATTTAATTTTTTTCATTGTTTATCAATAAGTAAGGATTATATCAAATTTTATTTTTTGAAAAAATCTTGTCGGGCAAGCTCTATTGATGACTATGAAATAAATGGATCATAGGCCTGTTATTTTGATTGATAGTGTTATTGCATTGAACTTAAAGAATCAAGATAAATAGCTATAGTAAGTGAATAACTAACCATAACTGCTTTACTTTAGATCTATTTTAAAATTAACTAAATTAATACGGTATAGTGCACGATTCAAATTGTATTTATTTTCGGGAGTCTCTAAAAAGATTCTAAGCAACTAAATATATAAAAGATAAAAAATTCACTTGGCAAAAAAGTTTTAGATTTTGAAAATTAATTTTACTTTGCTAACTATATGTAATAGAATCAATCTAAATTACCTTTTTTAAATATTTCTTTTTATAAAAATGAATGAGAATGAATATGATAAAATGCATGAGATGAATACTTCTTGGAAACGGATTAGCGACTTTCATTGTTCAAAATATTTTGAGAGTTAAAAAACAATGCACTAAATCTTAATGAAATATCCCAAAACACCGTTTGGGTCTAGCAATTATAGTTAGTGATTACTCCTACTATTATAGTTAGTAAGCACCTCTTAAGTTGCTATTTAAAATCATTTAGTATGCAACTGTGATTAAATCAAATAGCTCTTCCTCTAAAAGAATAATGCTCAAATAAGACACTTAAAAGGAAGCTCAAATCAATTATATCATCTATAATAACATGCGAAACAGTACAATATGAATAAATTCACAAAAGGAATACAAAAACATAGCATTTAAGCTACATAATCAATCGAAATCTCAGTCTCTAACATTACAGAACGCTATTCTACAAACAAACAGAGAATCCAAATTTAGATAAGAGAAAACGAACTGAATTAAATTAACCCCCCTATTGGCTTCTGGAACTCCAGCCGCTGCTCCCTCTCCAAGAGGCAATGAACTCAGCTACTCATAGAACCCGATGCAGATACAACTCGTATGAAGCACCAAGCAACCATGCAAGTTGAGGTGAAGCGACGGATTCAGGTAAAATATGAAGGAGGCCGAGAGAGGTGATAAAGACGATGCTGGATTGAATGGAATGGAATGATGAAGATGGATTTTAACGGTGATGGTGGTGGATTCGAATATTTGGATTCAAGGGAGATGATGGAATTGGCCGAGAGTGACGAGTATGGAGAATGAAGGACGATTGAAGGCTCCTGTCGCGCACTCTGGACCTCTCGCCGTCGACTCCTCTAATCCTCTGTTCATTCACGCCATCCTCTGTTCAACTCGTCTCTTTCGCGATCTCTCTGCCACCAGGAAGATTCAACGGAGATGAAGATTGGTGGAGAACAGATCGAGCTCCTCTGGTCTGCCTCTGTCGCAATCCTCTGGTCCTTCGTTCTGTCTTCTGCCGTCACTGGTCCTCTCTGCCACCAGGAAGATTCAACGGAGAAGAATGTGAGCGGTGAACGGAGAGAATGCCTGAGGTTGTGATTGTGCCGTCACTCCCCCGGTCTTCTCGTGCTGTCGCCTCTCTTCTACCCTCTGCTTCTCACTTTCTGCTCACGCCGTCCTCCCTCTCGTGTGCCTCTCCTGAAGACGATGATGATGATTTGAATTTTAGGGCAGGCAGTAAAACGCACCGTTTTACTATCTGACCCCCTTTTACTTTTTGTTTAAATATTTCTTTCTATTTTTTTCTTTTTTTATTTTTAATTCTTCAAAAAAACCTGCAATTAAAAATTGAAAGATAGGTTATGACAAATTTACCTCTATTATGCACTAATTCAAGTTAAAACACTCTAATATGAATATTATACTCAAATAATACAATTAAGGACCAATAATAATAACAAAAATCCACTAAAAATATATGAAAGTGCATGTAAAACATAAGTTTGTCAGTAAGCTTGGTGTTGTGACCATATATTGGAAGAATGAAAGAAAGGAATAACCAGCGATATTAAATATTTATATGTTTAATAGCTTCATTACAACGTGGATTTTATAACCTTGAAAGAGAGGATATATCTTTAGAATTTTTGCCCTTAAAATCAGATAACCTCTAAAATCTACTGTTTCTTGGGAGCATTTTATTATTAATATATATTATGCAAATATGTTAGTGAATTTTCTTTATGTTATTGTACTCTTTTGTTTGAAAGGTTATAAATATATAGAAACTATATGTACTAGTAAAATAATGAGAATTCTCTTATTTCTCTTTGGACAACACCAAGTTTCTTTTATATATATATATATATATGTTTATATATTAAGTTCTACAACCACAAATTGTCATGTGTCTTGTCTTTGAAGTATTATCATTTAATATAAATTCACATTAAAAAATGGAACACATAATCACATTTGACTTGAGAATGTCACATAATAGATATATAAAGGACTTGATTTAAGTGTTTTTCTTTCTCTTTTGCTCTTATCATATTGACGTCGTTCACATTTTTCTTTAGCTTTCATAATACCTACTTCTCCGGTCTTTAATATAAGACCCATTTAACTAATTTGATTATATTAAAGAAGTTAGGTAAATTAGTTAATTATAAGAAAAGTGACACATTTTTCCTAAAACACCATAATCATCTTTTTTAATACCCCTCTTCCTCTTCTACTTGATTATAGTTGGGGGAGTATCCATAAGGGTAATTTAGAGAAAATTAAAAAATATGATAAATGGGTCTTATATTTAGGACCAAAACCAACTCAAGAATTGGGTCTTATATTAAGGACCAGAGGAGTACTATATATTAAGAAGTCGGTATTCTATACAATTTTTTTTCAAAAAATAATTTTAAAATATCAGTACAAACCGTTACCAAAAAAAAATTCTCAGTTGCCAATTGAAATTTAATAACTTAAATTGATATTTTGAGACCAAATTATCATTTGTTCCCCTATTAATTTTAGCTATCGTTAGTTATAACTAATTTTACTTTGCGTTTCTTTTTGGATTTGATTCTCTCAATTATTGAACATATCAAAGTGAAAAATACGCATTACCCAAAAAAAAAAAAAAAGCTTCACCGCTGGTTTTCTTCTCAAAACACAAATAAAAAGCCCCACTGCTTTGTTTGAATGATGTCGAAAGCACCGACACGATGAGTGGCTCCAAGACAATAGCGATTGATTAAATTCTTTACAAATAATAAAAGTGAGTTTGGCCCAAAACAAAAAAGAATAATAAAACTAGTAAGACCCAGATTTTTTGCCAGATGGATAGGATGGACGCTCGATCTGAAAACAGTAAAAAAAAAAATTCATATAAAACATGTTTCCTTAAATATAAAAGTTTTGAAAATTAAATCATGCCATATTATTTATAGTTTGTGAATAGTTTTTGTATTCGGTAATACTTATTGTATAGAGTTATGTATATGCTAATATAACATATGGTTTTACATTCAATTTTATCCTAAATATAAAACTCCAATACACCTTATTTTTAATGTTTATGCATTTTTTTCAATATAAACCTTATAATAGCTGTACAAGTTAAATGTTTCATCAATTAATAACTCTAGGTAATACACATACATGAACAGTGACATTTTAGGAAAAAAATACATATTTATTGTAGATAACTAATTAATTTTCTTAATCTATTTAAATTAATTAATTAGCTATTATATTAAGGATATGAAGTACTCCTCCGGTCCTTAATATAAGACCCATTTAACTAATTTGATTAGATTAAGGAAGTTAGGTAAGTTAGTTAATTATAAGAAATGTGACACATTTTTCCTAAAACACCATAATCATCTTTCTTATAAATACCCCCTCTCCCTCTTCTACTTTATTATGGTTAATGAAGTATCCATAGGGGTAATTTAGAGAAAATTGATAAATATGAGAAATGGGTCTTATATTGAGGACCAAAACCAACTCAACAATTGAGTCCTATATTAAGGAACGAAGGAGTACTACAATTTTTTATAACCCTTTGAGCCAACTCATGTTTGGCGCTTAATATATAGTTTACTAATATCTATTATCTGTATTTCGTTATGTAAACACACATAATTCCTAATCTTTATTATAAGGCATATTTTAGTGGGGAAAGGATGATTCTTATTATAAAGCATCAGTTGAGATATTAATTTCATTTTATCCCTTATCTATGTATTAAAAAAGACTGTCCCTGCTGGCCAAAAAAAAAAAAGACTGTTCCTATTTTATGTTTAATTTATTTTTTTATGGCTTCAAAAAATTAATAATTTAACTACCTCTTTTTCATTCTAGTAGAATGGCTAAAAATGTTTTATAATAACGATGGGATAGAATATTTAATTTTAATTTAATTTTCCCAATGGATGCATATATTATTCCTTTTTTGCATTTAATTTACCACTCAAAAGGTATCACATTCTTCCAAATCCAATGCCTGCATATCTCAATCCCAAATAAAGTTTGCTCCTTTATCTCTATTAAATGTTGATGTGTGTTACTAAACGCTCAAATGACTCATATTTAGTACCAAGTGATACTACATAAAAGAGCAATAAAAACCGACAAGTGTTGGGGGAATGGGGGTAGAGGCAATCGGCTGACGTTCCATTCTCAAAGGGTTAAAGTATAATTATGCTCCTAATTTTTTTAGTAAATAGAGAGCTAATAGTAAAGAAATCTCCAAAAATGGTTGCCCCTTGGATAGAGCGTCTTGTACCACGAACGAAAAACTTGATGTCGTTTTCTTCTCCTACAATACATACAAGGCAGACAGAATTAATAATAAGCAAAAACCTCGAAATAAATAAACGACAACTAGCAGAAGAAAATAGAGGCTTACTTGATCCCTTTCTTGGTGTTATCGAGTTTTCCTTTATCACTAGCCTTAAAATGTCTCAAGAGCTTCTTGGCTGGTTCATTAAGAGGGGAAGTTCTGACTTTTCGTTTCAGTGAAGCTCTTGAAGCATTATTCATGAAAGCCCGAGGAGACACAAAACGAATATTCTCCATGCTTGTTTGCTGCTTATCAACATAAACTCCACTCTTAATTATGGAGATATTTGGCGAGTCACACATAACTTGTATATCCACATCATTCCAACCCAATTCTAGAAACTTATTAAGCTCCTCCAACTCCTCATCAAAATTCTGAAGTAAATCAAATGAAATCACATGACCTTCCTTACCAAAAAAAACCAACGCATCACATTCTCTACGTTGACTAGGAGCATAAAGAGCATCATTTTTTGTCCATGACGTTCTACGGCCATTAGTTCTGATAAAAACTTGGAAGGTGAGAAGACTCCTTTTTGCCTTAGCTTTGCCCGATTCGATTGCAATGACAAGAGCAGGGAAAGTTTTCCCACGAACACCAAGAGACAATGTGTCTCCTTCACAGGAATAGTCGAACCAATCAGGAAATGTTGTTGCTGGCATAGTAAAGAAGGTTTTTGCCTGATTTATCGAATCACCAAACCGGAGAGGCTTTTTCAGATTTGAGAATAACATATAAAATAATAATTGAAATTTATATTATTCATAGACAGGATATATCAAGGGGTATCTGGCAAAAAAAAAAAATCAAGAGCTAAAGTAACATTTGGCACCCTAATTAATGTTATTTTTGTGGTGCATCCTACACGTTTGATGTTATTTTCTAGTTGCATCTGATATCCTAATTTTATTTATGATTTAAGGTGCTGGATGCACACAAGAAAAAGATTAGGGTGATGAAAACACAAAAAAAATAATAATAATAACATCAAGGCGCAGGATGCATCATAAATATAATCAAAGTTGTTAAATGCAACTTGAAAATAATGAGGGTGTTAGATGCCGAAACATTATTAACCCACACTAATAAGAAGCTCTGATTATGACATGATTTCTAGTGGTTTATACCTGCAAAAGCTTTAAAATCCAACATGACAAATGAAAACTATCAAAAGGAAAATGAGAAAAACCTGAAACCACAAACGGCTTAATGACTCGGTTGTTAATGCTGTGCAATTCTCTGCCTTTATCTGGCGCAACCCCGATGGCAACTCTGGTATGTCTCTTAGTCTCTTACAATTATTTATTTCGAGCGTCATGAGATCATCACACTCTTTAATGCACTCAGGAAGTGATGCAAAATTATTTCCTGATAGATCCACGTTTTGCAGATTCTGAAAACATTTCAGAGTATGGTAAACATCTTCGTCCCATAGGCCACAGTTTCCGAGATCCAAGCACTCTATGTTATTGCAACTGATAAATGGTTGGCTCTCTTGCAGTAATTTCTTCAAGGAATTTCTACCATGAGATCGAAGGCCTCCCAGCAGAAGTACGCTAAGATTTTGTAGCGTGAATAAGCTATTTGGAAGCTCTTTAATAGCGCTACCATCTGCAAAAATACTTCCAAGTGCATCCATATTTCCAACTATATTTGGGAAGTAGGCAAGACTCTTGCAATCAGTGAGAACGAGCATCTCAAGAGATGGCATGTTGATTTCACTTGGAAAGCTTTTAAGTTGGGTACATTTACGAACATCTAATTTGATGAGCTTGCAAAGAAATCCCACTGAATCATGAACTTTGATCAAATTGCGACATTCGCGAAAGCTTAACGTTTTTAAGTTTTGAAAAGGAGACATATCAGGCACTTCTGTTATAAATTCACACCACGAGAAATTCATATGTGTCACATATTCAAACTTCTGCAAAAGAAAACCAATATTATTTAATTAATAACAGTTGTCAAGAAATATATTATCTTTTGAACAGAATATGCTAGCCTCCCTTTGATTTATCTAATCTTATTCGTACTGAATCTTCGAAAAATCTCCTTCGGATTATGAAATAGTTGACGATTCTATAGAAGATAATTAAAAATTCAATGAGAGTTAAAAGTAATTTATCCTCGAATTCTCAGAAGAACATTATGGCTCAAGAAATTTGATCACAGAAGAAAAGAGTGAATAAAATACCTGGAATGGCTCTTCAAATTTGAAAAGACTTCTACACAACTTGAAGCAAACTAGTTTTGGAGGAGAAAAATCCGGTGGTAAAGTCATAGAAGGATATCCCTCCCAATCAAGCAGTATCAAACTATTGGGAAGATACTTGGGACTTGTTAAGAATTGGGTATTTCGAACAATGAGAATACGAAGATTATCTATCTTCTCAAAGGCTAAACCATTCCACTTCACTTCTTCTTGTTCAGGCGGATCAAGTATTATTCCTTCAATATCATTTTCTCCCTACAAGTTCCAAAAGGTAATATAGTTAGATTTTTGCCAAATTTGCACAGTTTATTGTACATAAGGAAATGGATAAATTTTCAATGCTTACTAAATCTTTACGCAGCACATTAAGAACGTCTTTGTAATACCATAACCTGCTACGTCTACCAGGATTTGAGGGTGCCTCTTGCTCAACAATCTTTTTACCCATTTGTTGTATTAGATCATGCATCAGCAAGAGACCATTATCAGCAATAGTTATCAAAGATTTATCAACAAGAACTTCAATATAAAACCTTGTCCCATAATAACAAGCTCCTAGTATGTCTTCAACCAATCCCAATGTCTCCTTTTTAAAGAAACAAGCAATGTCCAAGAAAATACGCTTAGCATCATCTTGTAAGCAATCATAGCTTACTTTCAATATCTCATATATTGTTGTTCTTGAGATTTTATAATATTGTGTCAATGTATATCTCCATTCCTCTAAGTCTTTGTGTGCCAAATTGGAGCCTATCAACTTTAAAGCCAAAGGAAGGCCACGTACATAATGTGCAATACCAATGGACATATTTTTGTATACTTTTGGAGGTTGGCTCTTTCGAAATGCATGCCAACAAAAAAGCTCAAGAGAGTAACGCTCATTTAACTCCTTCATTTCGTATGTCTTTGTAATATTGCATGCAATTAGTAATTGCTTGTTTCTTGTTGTTATAATGATCTTGCTTCCACAACCAAACCAATCACATCCTCCTGCAAGTTGTTCTAACTGTTCAACTTCTTCAACGTCATCAAGAACCAATAGAATCTTTTTGCGAGAGAGCCTATGTTTTATTTTTGATATTCCTTCGTCAACACTACAAAACTTAGTCTTGTTTTCAACTAGAATTTCTGATAGTAGGGTTCGTTGAAGGCTAACAACACCTTGATATTTCTTTGATATTTCTCGAACATCAAACAAAAAACAAGCACCTTCAAAATTGTAGAAGATTGAATTATAGACAGCTTTTGCTAGGGTTGTTTTGCCAATCCCACCAATTCCATAAATTCCCAACATACAAACTCTATGATCATCACTTTCATCCAAAAGTGACATCACTTCTTCTATACAAGGCTCAAGTCCGACGATGTAATCAACGTTATGGTAGCGCTTAGGAGGTAGCCTAGCATATGCATCTTCAACGATACTTTCAATAAATCCATCTTGGTATCTGCAAAAGGAAAAGTTAATTTGTTTACTATGAAGATAATTATCGCCACATATTCTGTTTTATATTTCTATGATCTTTTAGCTCTCTACGATTTTAATCCATTCACTCTATATGTCTAATTTTTTTAAAAATTTATAAGTATTTGTTATTTGAATTATATCATTTAAGTAAATCTAAGAGTAATAATGCAAAAACAAAAAAGTCAAATTATAGAACTATTTAAACTTCTAAATTGAAAATAAAAATTTTGAATATTAAACACAATTCATAATTATCCTAATGAGAAAAATACTGTAAAAACCACCATTTCATAGCACCTTTGAACTGCAAAAGCAAAAGCCACATCAAAATTTCAAACATTTTCAATAGCGTGCTAAGAGAGCGAGCCTTTAAGCAACAGTAAGATTGCTATCATGTGACTTGACAAACTCAATTATTTTTATATATTTTGATATCTTTTTTATGGGTATTGTCAACTTAATTAGTCTTTTTGGCCTTAATTGATTGTTAATGGATTTAATATATTTTATTTTGAATTATTATTTTCTAGGGGCAAAATTGTTATATTTTGGTTTAATTGTGACTAATTGATTTTTGAGGACAATTAATGCTACTTTATCCTTGAATTTTGTTTGCAGGTTCTTGGAAGATTCAAAAATAAAAAAATAAAAAATTAAATTAAAAAAAATAATAATAAGGCAACGTTTTGTCCCAACCTAATATTCATCTTCTTCATCCGAGGAGACAGACAGGCTGAACAGGGGAGACACACACACACTAGCTGGGGGCGGCGGAAAAACAGAGCAACACACGAAGCAGAACGAGCGGGCGGCAGTGAGCAGAGCCACGCAAATAGGGAGGGCGAAAGGCGGAACACACGGAGGAAGACGCTGAACGAGCTGGCAGCGCAGGAGAAAGACCGAGGGGGAGAACCAGAGGGAGTGAACAGTGACGGCGTGAGGAAGTTACGGGAAAAAAAACTGCATCTTCTTCCTCTCCACGTTGTGAACGACACAGGGACCAGAGGGACTCGTCGGAAATCACACCCACACTTCTCCATTCTTATTCTCACCAATCCCAACCATTGTTCCACCATCCATCATCATCTTCTTCTTCTTCTCCTTCTCGGCGTCAACAGAGCAAAAGACCAGCGAGCTAAGGGACCAGTGACAGCAGCGATACAAACAGCAGCAACACACACACGCTGAACGAGCTGGAGGCCATACGAGACAGAGCTGAGGGCAGGGACCATTAACGACGCGAGGGACCTAGTAGTAAAACAGAGCTGGGTGACGTGAACTGAAAAACAGAGAAGGAGGCAACACGAGCTGGGACGGCGGCTGAGAGAAGAAAGAAGAACACGAGTTGACGGCAAGACCAGAATCGTGAACAGGATCATCATCACCACCGTCTTCTTCACTGCCATGGCCGAGTGTAGGAGGAAACTGATTGAAGGAGATTCTGAAATTATACGTGGCTAGAGCTCTGAAATCCTCTAATTCAACAATAATGACAAGAGCTCAAATCATCAAAGGGGAGTTTTAGTTGCTTTAATTTCCTACTCAATAATTGTTTAACAATTCCTAGGTCTTAGGATAGTTTTTTCTGATTGTTGGGATAATTGTATTGCTTAATCTGATTATATTTGGGGATTATTGTGACTAGATTATTGTCTAGCATTTGACATTGGGCTGTTTATAGCTTTGATTTCAATTATGATGTTGTGGTTATGACATTCATATTGATTTTGGAGTTAATATATTGTGATTTTCTAAGGTGGCTTGGAATTTTGGATCATATTGTCTCTTGCTAGCTATAATTCTGTTATTTTTGGATTTAAGAATTCTAATTAAGCATTGGTTTTTAGCATCCTTAATCCCATTTTACTATTCTGGTTGCAGTTAGTAAGTTAGGATTTTAGGAAAATATTTTGTGGCAATTCGAGATGGCTCGGTTGTTGGATTAAAAGCTTGATTATAATTCTTAATTCATTGTTTTAACTCCTGTATCTTTTGGAGTGAGGATTGCCTGCGTTGTTGAATTGGAGGATTGATTATTATCATTGTTACTTGTGTGTCTCATTTTCATTTATTTAATCTTCATTCATTTTAATCACTTTTATATAAAAAAACGTATTTTAATTTCAATTTGATTCGAAGTATTTAATTAACAGTTTTTCAAAATCAAAAATCCCTTTTTATAGTTTAGGTTACTTGCATTTATTTATTAGGATTTAATTTCATTTTCGACTCCTCAAAGTGAATACGACCCGGATTGTGCACTATATTGCATTAATTCGGTTAATTTTTGGAGTAACCTCAAAGCGACAAATTAAGGACAAGTTAACTTCATGACTTGAAAGTCAAGGGTTTAAATCCTGAAAATAACCTCTCCCCTTGTGAGTGTAAGACTATGTACATCTATCCCTCCCCAGACCCTCCAACCACTAATTAATTGTTTCAAAATTTGCTCAGTAGATGCCTTTCAGAAAATAGTATAAGAAAACATACCCATCTTTGAAAAGCCATGCTGATGACAAGCTAGCAGCTTCAAACAAAGCAGATCTCCATTTTCTAACTTTCTCCGTGTCATCTCTGAATCTTTCTTCAAGAACAGCCATGGCTTCCTCAAAGCTGTTTCTCTGATACTGAACATCCATCGGATCTACCTTGTAAAAGATGGGCATAACCAGCTGGTTCTTTTCCTCCTTACACCAAACGATGTGAGCAAGTTCCTCCAGGCACCAAGTGGAAGTAGCATAGTTCTTAGAGAACACAATAATGGAAATCCTGGATCTCTCAATGGCCTTAAGAAGCGTAGGTGAGATCTTTTCCCCTTTTCCAAGCTTCTTGTCATCAATGAAGGCGTTGATTCCCTTACGGTGCAATGCATCGTAGAGAGGTGCAGTGAAGATGTGGCGAGTTTCTTCACCTCTGAAACTCAGGAAAACATCATATCGATACTTAGCTTCGCTGGTGAAGCTATGGGATGATGGTGAAGCCACTTGAATCGCCATGGCTGCAATAATCGCAGACTTGAAGTTAGGTGTTGAGATTTGAAAACTCAAACGAGAGAGAAACTTATAGAGTTAACGTGGATTGTGCTTTCATATAAATGTGTGTGTGTGTATATATTTATTAAATGGATCCAAATGGGAAGACGTTGGTACCTTGTTTTTGTTTGACTTTTGTATTTCTGGAAGCAACTGTTGACCCAAAAAAATAATGATGGTGCAGATGATGGATCCTTTTTTTCCGGTCTTCTTCCAGTTTGTTTTTGTTTTATTTTCATTCATCTTGAGGACTCAGTAATCCACGGCGGACCAAGTTGCATAGTGTGTGAGGCCGTATTCCTGGAAAAAAAGAAATATATTATGTGTGTGTTACAATAAGTGCTTGTAATATTTATCATAAATAATTTTCTAAACAAAAATTCAATAATTATCTCACCCGTTAATCGTGAAAATGGATTGGCCGGACAATATTAAAACAAAAATTCAAATTCAAAAAGAAAGGAATAAGTTTGAACCACAAAGGAAAAAATAAAGATGGAAAGAAAGCAATAAGCCAGCACTATTAACTGCCTTTTCTTTTTCTTTTCCTTTTCTTAATTACCGGAACAATATTAACTGCTTAACAGCTTCATACTGCTATAGGTATCATTATGACGTGGATTTCCATATATGAAAGGATATTTAGAATTTTACCCACGAAATCACAGTCTCTAAAATCGACTTTTTCTTGGGAATCTTTTATTATATGTATTATGAAAATATGTAAGTTCATTTTCTTCATCTTATTGTCAATCTCAATTTGTTTGAAAGGTTATAAAAGACTATATATATATTTTGCATACTTGTATATGAATGAGACCCCACCCTCTTTTTTTACATCTCTTTTTTTGCTCTTATCATCATGTTGCTCATTTTTTTTCCTTTAGCTTTTATAATAATACATACTATTATATCTGGTTCTTAATATAAGAGCTAGTTAACTAACTTAGGTAGATTAACAAAATTAGTTAAGTTAGTTATTAACAATAAATAGTTGTTATCTTTCCTAAAATATCCTTATTAATAAAGTGTCATTTGATGAAATATTTAATATATACAAATACTACAAGAACTACCTTAAAAAAATAGATAAATATGAGAGACAAAGTTGATTGGGATCTTATATTTAGGACCAAATAAAAAGTCAAATTAGTTTTCATATTAAAGACCAGAGGTAGTATAAATTAAGATAATGTTTAAAAATACATAATGTTGCTCTTTTTTTTTAATAAAATATGTTTATAAATAATTTTTAAAAAATATGTTGCTAAAGTTTCAATTGCAAATTGAAACTTACATATAGCTTAAATTGATATTTTGAGACCTAATTATATTTTTTTTTCTAATTAATTTTAGTTTTTGCGTCTAGTCCCAAGTTATTTGTCTTTTTGGAACCGAATACTTTCAATTATTGAACATATCAAAGTGAAATTCGTAGTACATAAAAAAAATGCTTTACCGCAGGTGTTTTTTCTTTTTTCTTTTTTTGGATTTTCCTGAAAATACAAGGAAAAAGCCACATTGCTTTATTTGGTTATGTCGAAAGGACCTATCAATGGGATCAGGTCTAGCAAAAAAGTCTAATCCCCCATAACATGGTAAACTAAGGTTTGAATTCTTATTGGTATAAGTACTTATATTTAGTACCCGATAATATCTTAAATAAAGTTACATCTGATAAGAGGATACCTATGTCTTAAAAAAAAAGGCAAAAAGAAATGACGGCACGATGAGCGGCTCCAAGATAATTACCATTAATTAAATTCTTTACGAATAATAAAAGCAAGAGGTAAGATCGATATTAAAACAGTATGAGTATCTCTTAAAGTAATTTTATCCATATAAAATATGTTTTGTGTAGCATAAAAAAATTGAAAAATAAATCAGCCATATTATTTAGGGAAAACTATCTTGAGAATACACATACTTTTTCTCAATTTTTAATTTGGCACTTATATGCTTTTTTTAATTAAATCTTTAACTTTGTTCTTCGATGAGCACCGTGAACACCTATACAAAAGCTAATTATATTAATAAAGCAAGCTATGCTAATAGAGCAAAAATTAAATGATGTAACTACAAAAAGAAAATTACATGTAAAAAATAAAAGATTGATAAAAAAAAGTTTGGGTACATGTAAAATAAGTTTCCCTATTATTTATAGTTCGTGAAGTAGTCTTTAATTTATATTCGGTAAAATTTGTTATAAAATTTTTATATTTTACTAATATGTAATCCCTATAATAAAACACACTTTCGATTCTTTGTTATGAGGCACACTTTGAAACGAATAGATGACTCCTAGTATTATAAATCATCATGTAAAATATTATTTACATTTTATCCCTATTTTTGCATACAAAAAATTTCCCTATTTAATATTCAATTCAAATTTTCTATAGCTTCTCAATACATGATTTCTAATTTTAAATAAGGATAAATGTGAAATTTTTAGTCATTGTCAAAAAAAATTAATAATTTAACTACTTCTTTTTTTTTTAATTTCGGTGTGATGTTTAAAATGTTTTATAACGATGATGGGATAGAATATTTAATTTTAATTTTCCCACATCAGTGTGGAGGATGTGACAAATTAAATCGATGCATATATTATTCCTTTTTGCATGTCTCAGTTACGTCAATCCAGTCAGCTAGAGAATCATATTCCCATTATTACAATGCTTTTCTAAATTTTTGAAGCGAAACAATGATCAACGTATGAAGACGGAGAAGAGAATATTTTTGAAGTACCTGTGAAGAGGTAATTGCTTGAAAGGATACGTATAATCTGAAATTGCATTACCAATGTGCTTGAGTTAGCATGAGGGAAAATTATATCTTCCCCTCCTTGGATAAGTAGAAAAAAGTGAGAGGGAAAGAAAATTGGAGAGAAAATAATACGTGCGAGTCACATATTTTTCTCTTCAACTGTTTCTTTTGTAAAATGTGGAGATTTCAAAGGAAAAAACTTCTTTCAAAAAACTCTCATTAATTAGTTTTTTATTCTCCTTCTCCATCAATTTTGGGAAAGACGTCAATATCATGTTACATATTTTCAATTGTTGAATTATTTTGAATTATTTAAAATCTATGTACAAAAAATAATTTTGAAAACAAACAAAAAATTGGTTAAAATAATTATGAATTAAGAGTAAGATTAAACACTCAAACGTATCTATGTTTAATTTACAAGTTTTTTACATACATGTAATTCAACAGCAAGGATGCTCGTTGAGTTGAACTATTGCACGCAAAAGATGCTCCACTGCTGGTTTTTTTTTTTAAAAAAAAAAGAAAACAAAATGCTTAACTGCTTCAAATGTATGGGTGCTTCCATATTAATTCAAGTCCACTTAAACATAAAGTTAAAGTGTATTCAGTCGCTGAAGTATTATATTAGCTGCATTCAGTACTTCGAACTATTTTGTGATGCATCTATTATCATGAAGCTTTTTTTTTGTCTTGGTGCTTGATGCACCAAAAAAATTTTTTGGGTACTAGATGTAACTAAAAAAATATTTTGAGATGCTAGATACATCAAAAAATATTGCAAGTAGCGAGACACCTGAAAAATATATTTCGGGGTACTGAATGGACCACAAAATACTTAAAAGTACTGAATGTATCCGAGAAAATATTTCGGGGTACTGGATCCATCTTATCCCCTTAAACATATAAAAAACAAATGATTCTAACAAGTTATAGCTAGGAGTGAAAAGACATGCTATTTAAAAAGGAGGGACGGATCTCATATAAACATATGTGCAGAAGCAAATATTCTAATAATATATTATTCCCTTTCGCATTTCATTTCCCACTCAAAAGGGATCGCATTCTTCCACATCCAGTGCCTATCTCTTATATATATATATATATAGACACACACACACACAGTTACGTCAATTCCAAATAAAAAGACGTGCCATTTACGATGTCTTCCAGAATATAATTGCCTAAGATAATAAGCAACGTTCAATGTCTCAGAATAAAAAGGACAACAACTAGTTTGGCTGAGCCATTTTTATAAGGGGGATTCCACAGAGGAGTAATATAATAATATGTTATATTATGCATCTTTGCACAATTTGTAAAGAGCTAGCTAGCCATGTTACTAATGATCTGCATGTAGTATAGCTTACTATAATATATATAACTGAAAATTAGGCTGGGAGATTGAAGAAAAAGTACTACTATTTTCAGTTCTTAATATAAGAACTAGTTGAAAGATTGGATTTAGCATTAGATATAAGATGTCAATTAACTTTATCTAATGTTTACTTCTGTTATCTTCCATATATATTTGGATGTTCATGATTGTGCAGAAGCAAAGAGATCGAAATGCGGTTTCGGCTTCATCAGTTTCATCTTTTATTTAAAAAAATTGAAGGTAGGAGGTCATGGAGGAAAATTGGCGAGAGTGAATTTAGTGTTTTAAAATTTACATTTTAGCGATTAGTATTTTTAAATAATTATAATTTGTATGATGCTTTTCAATAGATATAATGATTTTCTCTAAAGTCTTTTCTCTAATTTTCCCCTTGACAATTATATGGGTTTGTAAAGCTTTCAACAAATTGGCAACTATTTTATTGTGGGGACTAGTCTAAAATCCCAAAAGATTATTTTGGGGGGGGGGGGATGGGGCTGCCAAATTTCTTGGTGGCCTTGTTGGTCAGACCTTCAGTGGGTAGCTTTTTTCTAGATCACCAAGTATTCTCACTCAAGAACTAGCTTATTATCCATGGTAGAGGCTTCCTAATATGAAAATCATAGCAAATTTAAACAATTATACCAAGTTTCTAGATGGAAAAATTGCAAATAAAGGCCCCTTAATATGTAAAATTGTGATTTGGGACTCTGAATTTGGAGAATAGCAAATAAGGACTCAGTCCCACTTTTGCAAATATGAAATGTGGGTGAAATGTCTGAAATGTCCTTCAGCTAAATTGTGATTTGGTTTACTGTAGTTGCCATTCGCTAAAGTGAACTTGTCATTTCTCGTAGTCAACTTATCATTTGTCATACCCTCAGCCAAGTTGTGATTTGGTCTACTGAAATTGTCCTTCGCTAAAATGAACTTGTTATTTTTCATAGTCAACTTGTCATTCAGCTGAGGGGTATTTCAAACATTTTAATACAATTTGATATTTGCAAAAGTGGAATCGGGTCCTTATTTGTTATTTTCAAGTTGAGGGTCCCAAATTGTAATTTTACATATTAGGGGTCTTCATTTGCAATTTTCCCTTTTTAGAATATATGATGTTGAGAAATGAAACATTAGATATAAGTATTTATATATGGTACTATTTTTCGTCATAAACATAAATTACCAATACACAATGACATTGAAATCAACAACCATGTTTACAAAAACAGACCATTTGTTAACCAACATCTAGTAGTAAAGAAGTTTCCAAAAATGCTCGCCCATTGGGTAAGACATCATGTACCAAGAAACTTGGTGTCGTTTTCTTCTCCTGCAATACATGCAAGGGAACAAAACGAATGATAAGCACAAAATTGAAATGACAATTAGTAGAAGAAAGTAGAAACTCACTTTAATGTGTCCCTTTGTCATTGAGCTTTCTTTTATTAGCAGCCTTGAAATGTCTCAAGAGCTTCTTGGCTGATTCACCAAGAGAAGAAGCTATGGCTTTTCGTTTCAGTGAAGTCCTTGAAGTATTCATGAACTCCCTAGGAGACACAAAGCAAATATTCTCCATACTTATTTGCTGCTTATCAACATAAACTCCACACTTGATTATGGAAATATATGACCCAAACATTACGTGTATGTCCACGTCGTTCCAATCTGATTCTAGAAACTTATTAAGCCCCTTCATTTCTTCTTCATGAAAATTCTGAAGTATATCAAATAAGAACACATGGCCTGGCTTACCGAAAAAGAGCAACACACGACCTTCTTTACTTGCATCAGGCACATAAGGAACATCACCTTCTATCCATGACATTTGACGACCATTGATTCTCATAAAAACTTGGAAGGGAATACTCTTTCTTGTCTTTGTTTTCCCTGATTCAATTGCAACAACAAGACGGGGGAAAGTTTTCCCATGAACACGAAGAGACAATGTGCCTCCTTTACAGCAATAATCAATCCAATCAGGAAATGTTGTTGCCGGCATACCAACTCCTTTGCAAAAGAAGATTTTAGCCTGATTTATCAAAACAATAGAGACCAAAGGTGTTTTCAGATTCGAGAACTACACATAAAAGAATACTTCCAATTTACTCATCTGGTCTTTAATGTAAGAACTACTTAGTTAATTGAGGAGATTAAGGAAGCTCAATAAATTACCTAATTCCAACAAAATTGACATGATAACGTTAGATTATATATCAGTTTATAAAGTTAAACAAATTAGTATCAGAAAAATTAATAGATATAAGAGATAAAATAGATTAAATCTTACGTTCAGAACCATAAATCCCTAACTAGTTCCTACATTTATAACTGAAGGAGTAATTATTTATAATTATAGATATCAAATAACTTAATCTCCCATTCATTGGAATGTTTTTAATATGATCTTCCTATCTTTCTATGTCTTTAGATGAATAAAAATTATTAAACATTACCGAATGCTGAAACGTTCTAATTATGACATGATTTTTAGAAGTTTATCCTTGCCATAGCTATAAAGCCCAGGATCATGACAAATGAAAATTATCAAAGGCATGAGAAAAACCTGAGACCATAAACGGCCTACTGACTCAGTTGTTAGTGATGTGCAATTCTCTGCCCTTATGTCATTCAACCCTGATGGCAACTCTGGTATGTCTCTTAGCCTCTTGCAATTATGTATTTCTAGTACCCTCAAATTAGCACACTCTTTAATACAGTCAGGAATTGACACAAAATCATTTCTTGATAGATCCAAGTGATGCACATTCTGAAAACATTTTAGAGTAAGGTAAACATCTTCATCCAACAAGCCACAGTTTCCAAGTCCCAGGAACTCCATGTTTGCGCAACTAGTCAATGGTTGACTCTCTTGCATTAGTTTCTTTAAAGATTTTCTACCACGAGGTTGAATGCCTCCCAACAAAAGTGTGCTAAGATTTTGCAACATCAATAAGCTGGTCGGAAGCTCCCTAAGACTTTTGCAAGAGTGTATAAACAAAGTATCAAGCCCTGAAAGATTTCCAATGGAAGGTGGGAGCTCTTTAATAGCAGTCCTATCTGCAGAAATACCGGTAAGTGCATCCATCTTTCCGACGATACGTGGCAAGTAGTTAAGACTCTTGCAGCCAGAAAGAGTGAGATCTTCAAGACATGGCATGTTGATTTCACATGGAAAGCTTTTAAGTTTGGTACATTCACCAACATCTAATAGTATTAGCTTATGAAGAGATCCCACAGAATCATGAACTTTGATCAGATTGCAACATTCGCGAAAGCTCAATGTTTTTAAATTTCGAAAATGAGACATATCAGGCACTTCTCTCAAGAATTCACATTGCGAGAAATTCATATATGTCACATATTCATACTTCTGCAAAAACAAAAATATAAGGTTATTTAATTAACAGCAACTATCAATAAATATTATATTTTGAATAGAATATTTTAGCATCTCTTTGGTTTATCTTATCTTATATTGAATCTCTGAAATCCGAAATAGGTGAGCAAGTCTATATATAGATAATAACAAAAAATACAATGAGAGTTAAAGTTATTTATTCTTGATTCTTAGAAGAACATTATGGCTCCAGAAATTTGATCAAAGAAAAAAGATAGAAAGAAGTAAAAAAAAAAAAAAAAAGAGTGAAAAAAATGTACCTGGAATGGCTCTTCCAATTTGAAAAGACTTCTATATAACTTGAAGCAAACTAGTTTTGGAGGAGAAAAATCTGGTGGTAAAGTCATAGAAGGATATCTCTCCCAATCAAGCAATATCAAACTATTAGGAAGATACTTGGGACTTGTTAAGAATTGGGTATTTCGAACAATGAGAAATTGAAGATTTTTCATCTTCTGAAAGGCCAAACCATTCCATATCACTTCTTCTTGTTTAGGTGGATCAAGGATTATCCCTTCAATATCATTTCCTCCCTATAACACAAGTTCAAAAAAGTGACATTGTTAGATAATTTTTCAAATTTATACAATTTAATGTACGTAAGGAAATAGATAACCTTTTTTCTCTTACTAAATTATTTTGCAGCACATTAAGCACATCTTTGTAATACCATAACCTGCTACGTTTACCAAGACTGGAGGGTGCCTCTTGCTTAACAATCTCTCTAGCCATTTGTTGTATTAGATCATGCATGTGCAAGCGACCATTATCAGCAACAGTTATTAGAGATTTATCAACAAGAACTTCAATATAAAACCTTGTCCCATAATAACAAGCTCCTAGTATGTCTTCAACATATTCCAAATTCTCCTCTTTAAAGAAACAAGCAATGTCCAGAAAAATACGCTTAGCACCCTCTTGTAAGCAATCATAGCTTATTTTCAATATCTCATGTATTGTTCTTCCAGTGATTTGGTTATATTGTTGTAGTGTATATCTCCATTCCGCTAATTTTCTATGTCTCAAATTGGAGCCTATCAATTTTAAGGCCAAAGGAATGCCACGTACATAATCTGTAACACCAATTGACATACTTTTGTAGCTTTTTGGAGGGTGGCTCATTCGAAAGCCATGCCAACAAAACAGTTTAAGAGAGTCATGCTCATTCAGCTGTTTCATTTCATATGTTTTTTTAAGATCGTGTGCAACTAGCAATTGCTTGTTTCTTGTTGTTATGATGATCTTGCTTCCACAACCAAACCAATCAGCCCCTCCTGCAAGTTGTTCTAACTGCTCAACTTCTTCAACGTCATCAAGAATCAACAAAATCTTTTTGTGAGAGAGTCTATGCTTTATTTTTGATATTCCTTCATCAACACTACCCAACTTCATCTTCTTTTCCTCAAGAACTTCTGATAGAAGTGTTCGTTGAAGGCGGACAACACCCTGATATTTCTTTGACACTTCTCTGACATCAAATAAAAAACAAGCACCTTCAAAATAGAAGAAGATTGAGTTATAGATGGCTTTTGCAAGGGTTGTTTTGCCAATTCCACCAGCTCCATGAATCCCCAACATAGAAACACTATTATCAGACTCATTCAAAAGTGACATGACTTCTTCTATGCAAGGCTCAAGTCCGACGATGTAATCAACGTTATGGTAGCGCTTAGGAGGTAGCCTAGCATATGCATCTTCAACGATACTTTCAATAAATCCATCTTGGTATCTGCAAAAGGAAAAGTTAATTTGTTTACTATGAAGATAATTATCGCCACATATTCTGTTTTATATTTCTATGATCTTTTAGCTCTCTACGATTTTAATCCATTCACTCTATATGTCTAATTTTTAAAAAAATTATAAGTATTTGTTATTTGAATTATATCATTTAAGTAAATCTAAGAGTAATAATGCAAAAACAAAAAAGTCAAATTATAGAACTATTTAAACTTCTAAATTGAAAATAAAAATTTTGAATATTAAACACAATTCATAATTATCCTCATGAGAAAAATACTGTAAAATCCACCATTTCATAGCACCTTTGAACTGCAAAAGCAAAAGCCACATATCAAAATTTCAAACGTTTTCAATAGCGTGCTAAGAGAGTGAGCCTTTAAGCAACAGTAAGACTGCTATCATGTGACTTGAAAGTCAAGGGTTTAAATCCTGAAAATAACCTCTCCCCTTGTGAGTGTAAGACTATGTACATCTATCCCTCCCCAGACCCTCCAACCACTAATTAATTGTTTCAAAATTTGCTCAGTAGATGGCTTTCAGAAAATAGTATAAGAAAACATACCCATCTTTGAAAAGCCATGCTGATGACAAGCTAGCAGCTTCAAACAAAGCAGATCTCCATTTTCTAACTTTCTCCGTGTCATCTCTGAATCTTTCTTCAAGAACAGCCATGGCTTCCTCAAAGCTGTTTCTCTGATACTGAACATCCATCGGATCTACCTTGTAAAAGATGGGCATAACCAGCTGGTTCTTTTCCTCCTTACACCAAACGATGTGAGCAAGTTCCTCCAGGCACCAAGTGGAATTAGCGTAGTTCTTAGAGAACACAATAATGGAAATCCTGGATCTCTCAATGGCCTTAAGAAGCGTAGGTGAGATCTTTTCCCCTTTCCCAAGCTTCTTGTCATCAATGAAGGCGTTGATTCCCTTACGGTGCAATGCATCGTAGAGAGGTGCAGTGAAGATGTGGCGAGTATCTTCACCTCTGAAACTCAGGAAAACATCATATCGATACTTAGCTTCGCTGGTGAAGCTATGGGATGATGGTGAAGCCACTTGAATCGCCATGGCTGCAATAATCGCAGACTTGAAGTTAGGTGTTGAGATTTGAAAACTCAAACGAGAGAGAAACTTATAGAGTTAACGTGGATTGTGCTTTCATATAAATGTGTGTGTGTGTATATATTTATTAAATGGATCCAAATGGGAAGACGTTGGTACCTTGTTTTTGTTTGACTTTTGTATTTCTGGAAGCAACTGTTGACCCAAAAAAATAATGATGGTGCAGATGATGGATCCTTTTTTTCCGGTCTTCTTCCAGTTTGTTTTTGTTTTATTTTCATTCATCTTGAGGACTCAGTAATCCACGGCGGACCAAGTTGCATAGTGTGTGAGGCCGTATTCCTGGAAAAAAAGAAATATATTATGTGTGTGTTACAATAAGTGCTTGTAATATTTATCATAAATAATTTTCTAAACAAAAATTCAATAATTATCTCACCCGTTAATCGTGAAAATGGATTGGCCGGACAATATTAAAACAAAAATTCAAATTCAATATTTAATTCTCATTTTTCATTTTCAATGTTTATCAAGTTTTGTTTTAAAAAGATCTGGTCCCGCAAGCTCCGTTGGTCGCTGCGAAATAAATGGACCCACAGCTCTCCCTGGCATTTTGATTAATGGTGCTCTTGTATTATTGAACTTAAACAGAGAAGATAAATAGCTATGCTATGGTATTATGCAATATAGGTCCATATAAATATCTGAAGAATAATTCATGATATCAAAAGCAGTGGATGATAGATTGACTTGATGAATTTATCATAATTTTGGGAGAATATATTGAAAAGAAAGGAATAAGTTTGAACCACAAAGGAAAAAATAAAGATGGAAAGAAAGGAATAAGCCAGCACTATTAACTGCCTTTTCTTTTTCTTTTTCTTTTCTTAATTACCGGAACAACATTAACTGCTTAACAGCTTCATACTGCTATAGGTATCATTATGACGTGGATTTCCATAAATGAAAGGATATTTAGAATTTTACCCACGAAATCACAGTCTCTAAAATCGACTTTTTCTTGGGAATCTTTTATTATATGTATTATGAAAATATGTAAGTTCATTTTCTTCATCTTATTGTCAATCTCAATTTGTTTGAAAGGTTATAAAAGACTATATATATATTTTGTATACTTGTATGTGAATGAGACCCCACCCTCTTTTTTTACATCTCTCTTTTTGCTCTTATCATCATGTTGCTCATTTTTTTTCCTTTAGCTTTTATAATAATACATACTATTATATCTGGTTCTTAATATAAGAGCTAGTTAACTAATTTGGGTAGATTAACAAAATTAGTTAAGTTAATTATTTACAATAAATAGGTGTTATCTTTCCTAAAATATCCTTATTAATAAAGTGTCATTTGATGAAATATTTAATATATACAAATACTACAAGAACTACCTTAAAAAAATAGATAAATATGAGAGACAAAGTGGATTGGGATCTTATATTTAGGACCAAATAAAAAGTCAAATTAGTTTTCATATTAAAGACCAGAGGTAGTATAAATTAAGATAATGTTTAAAAATACATAATGTTGCTCTCTTTTTTTTTTAATAAAATATGTTTATAAATAATTTTTAAAAAATATGTTGCTAAAGTTTCAATTGCAAATTGAAACTTACATATAGCTTAAATTGATATTTTGAGACCTAATTATATTTTTTTTCTAATTAATTTTAGTTTTTGCGTCTAGTCCCAAGTTATTTGTCTTTTTGGAGCCGATACTTTCAATTATTGAACATATCAAAGTGAAATTCGTAGTACATAAAAAATGCTTTACCGCAGGTGTTTTTTCTCTTTTCTTTTTTTGTTTTTCCTGAAAACACAAGGAAAAAGCCACATTGCTTTATTTGGTTATGTCGAAAGGACCTATCAATGGGATCAGGTCTAGCAAAAAAGTCTAATCCCCCATAACATAGTAAACTAATGTTTGAATTCTTATTGGGATAAGTACTTATATTTAGTACGCGATAATATCTTAAATAAAGTTACATTTGATAAGAGGATACCTATGTCTTAAAAAAAAGGCAAAAAGAAACGAGGGCACGATGAGCGGCTCCAAGATAATTACCATTAATTAAATTCTTTACGAATAATAAAAGCAAGAGGTAAGATCGATATTAAAACAGTATGAGTATCTCTTAAAGTAATTTTATCCATATAAAATATGTTTTGTGTAGCATAAAAAAATTGAAAAATAAATCAGCCATATTATTTAGGGAAAACTATCTTGAGAATACACATACTTTTTCTCGATTTTTAATTTGGCACTTATATGCTTTTTTTAATTAAATCTTTAACTTTGTTCTTCGATGAGCACCGTGAACACCTATACAAAAGCTAATTATATTAATAAAGCAAGCTATGCTAATAGAGCAAAAATTAAATGATGTAACTAGAAAAAGAAAATTACATGTAAAAAATAAAAGATTGATAAAAAAAAGTTTGGGTACATGTAAAATAAGTTTCCCTATTATTTATAGTTCGTGAAGTAGTCTTTAATTTATATTCGGTAAAATTTGTTATAAAATTTGTATACTTTACTAATATGTAATCCCTATAATAAAACACACTTTCGATTCTTTGTTATGAGGCACACTTTGAAACGAATAGATGACTCCTAGTATTATAAATCATCATGTAAAATATTATTTACATTCTATCCCTATTTTTGCATACAAAAAATTTCCCTATTTAATATTCAATTCAAATTTTCTGTAGCTTCTCAATACATGATTTCTAATTTTAAATAAGGATAAATGTGAAATTTTTAGTCATTGTCAAACAAAATTAATAATTTAACTACTTCTTGTTTTTTTAATTTCGGTGTGACGTTTAAAATGTTTTATAACGATGATGGGATAGAATATTTAATTTTAATTTTCCCACATCAGTGTGGAGGATGTGACAAAATTAAATCGATGCATATATTATTCCTTTTTGCATGTCTCAGTTACGTCAATCCAGTCAGCTAGAGAATCATATTCCAATTATTACAATGCTTTTCTAAATTTTGGAAGCGAAACAATGATCAACGTATGAAGACGGAGAAGAGAATATTTTTGAAGTACCTGTGAATCTGAAATTGCATTACCAATGTGCTTGAGTTAGCATGAGGGAAAATTATATCTTCCCCTCCTTGGATAAGTAGAAAAAAGTGAGAGGGAAAGAAAATTGGAGAGAAAATAATACGTGCGAGTCACATATTTTTCTCTTCAACTGTTTCTTTTGTAAAATGTGGAGATTTCAAAGGAAAAAACTTCTTTCAAAAAACTCTCATTAATTAGTTTTTTATTCTCCTTCTCCATCAATTTTGGGAAAGACGTCAATATCATGTTACATATTTTCAATTGTTGAATTATTTTGAATTATTTAAAATCTATGTACAAAAAATAATTTTGAAAACAAACAAAAAATTGGTTAAAATAATTATGAATTAAGAGTAAGATTAAACACTCAAACGTATCTATGTTTAATTTACAAGTTTTTTACATACATGTAATTCAACAGCAAGGATGCTGGTTGAGTTGAACTATTGCACGCAAAAGATGCTCCACTGCTGGTTTTTTTTTTAAAAAAAAAAGAAAACAAAATGCTTAACTGCTTCAAATGTATGGGTGCTTCCATATTAATTCAAGTCCACTTAAACATAAAGTTAAAGTGTCTTCAGTCGCTGAAGTATTATATTAGCTGCATTCAGCACTTCGAACTATTTTGTGATGCATCTATTATCATGAAGCTTTTTTTTTTTTGTCTTGGTGCTTGATGCACCAAAAAAGATTTTTTGGGTACTAGATGTAACTAAAAAAATATTTTGAGATGCTAGATACATCAAAAAATATTGCAAGTAGCGAGACACCTGAAAAATATATTTCGGGGTACTGAATGGACCACAAAATACTTAAAAGTACTGAATGTATCCGAGAAAATATTTCGGGGTACTGGATCCATCTTATCCCCTTAAACATATAAAAAACAAATGATTCTAACAAGTTATAGCTAGGAGTGAAAAGACATGCTATTTAAAAAGGAGGGACGGATCTCATATAAACATATGTGCAGAAGCAAATATTCTAATAATATATTATTCCCTTTCGCATTTCATTTCCCACTCAAAAGGGATCGCATTCTTCCACATCCAGTGCCTATCTCTTATATATATATATATATAGACACACACACACACAGTTACGTCAATTCCAAATAAAAAGACGTGCCATTTACGATGTCTTCCAGAATATAATTGCCTAAGATAATAAGCAACGTTCAATGTCTCAGAATAAAAAGGACAACAACTAGTTTGGCTGAGCCATTTTTATAAGGGGGATTCCACAGAGGAGTAATATAATAATATGTTATATTATGCATCTTTGCACAATTTGTAAAGAGCTAGCTAGCCATGTTACTAATGATCTGCATGTAGTATAGCTTACTATAATATATATAACTGAAAATTAGGCTGGGAGATTGAAGAAAAAGTACTACTATTTTCAGTTCTTAATATAAGAACTAGTTGAAAGATTGGATTTAGCATTAGATATAAGATGTCAATTAACTTTATCTAATGTTTACTTCTGTTATCTTCCATATATATTTGGATGTTCATGATTGTGCAGAAGCAAAGAGATCGAAATGCGGTTTCGGCTTCATCAGTTTCATCTTTTATTTAAAAAAATTGAAGGTAGGAGGTCATGGAGGAAAATTGGCGAGAGTGAATTTAGTGTTTTAAAATTTACATTTTAGCGATTAGTATTTTTAAATAATTATAATTTGTATGATGCTTTTCAATAGATATAATGATTTTCTCTAAAGTCTTTTCTCTAATTTTCCCCTTGACAATTATATGGGTTTGTAAAGCTTTCAACAAATTGGCAACTATTTTATTGTGGGGACTAGTCTAAAATCCCAAAAGATTATTTTGGGGGGGGGGGATGGGGCTGCCAAATTTCTTGGTGGCCTTGTTGGTCAGACCTTCAGTGGGTAGCTTTTTTCTAGATCACCAAGTATTCTCACTCAAGAACTAGCTTATTATCCATGGTAGAGGCTTCCTAATATGAAAATCATAGCAAATTTAAACAATTATACCAAGTTTCTAGATGGAAAAATTGCAAATAAAGGCCCCTTAATATGTAAAATTGTGATTTGGGACTCTGAATTTGGAGAATAGCAAATAAGGACTCAGTCCCACTTTTGCAAATATGAAATGTGGGTGAAATGTCTGAAATGTCCTTCAGCTAAATTGTGATTTGGTTTACTGTAGTTGCCATTCGCTAAAGTGAACTTGTCATTTCTCGTAGTCAACTTATCATTTGTCATACCCTCAGCCAAGTTGTGATTTGGTCTACTGAAATTGTCCTTCGCTAAAATGAACTTGTTATTTTTCATAGTCAACTTGTCATTCAGCTGAGGGGTATTTCAAACATTTTAATACAATTTGATATTTGCAAAAGTGGAATCGGGTCCTTATTTGTTATTTTCAAGTTGAGGGTCCCAAATTGTAATTTTACATATTAGGGGTCTTCATTTGCAATTTTCCCTTTTTAGAATATATGATGTTGAGAAATGAAACATTAGATATAAGTATTTATATATGGTACTATTTTTCGTCATAAACATAAATTACCAATACACAATGACATTGAAATCAACAACCATGTTTACAAAAACAGACCATTTGTTAACCAACATCTAGTAGTAAAGAAGTTTCCAAAAATGCTCGCCCATTGGGTAAGACATCATGTACCAAGAAACTTGGTGTCGTTTTCTTCTCCTGCAATACATGCAAGGGAACAAAACGAATGATAAGCACAAAATTGAAATGACAATTAGTAGAAGAAAGTAGAAACTCACTTTAATGTGTCCCTTTGTCATTGAGCTTTCTTTTATTAGCAGCCTTGAAATGTCTCAAGAGCTTCTTGGCTGATTCACCAAGAGAAGAAGCTATGGCTTTTCGTTTCAGTGAAGTCCTTGAAGTATTCATGAACTCCCTAGGAGACACAAAGCAAATATTCTCCATACTTATTTGCTGCTTATCAACATAAACTCCACACTTGATTATGGAAATATATGACCCAAACATTACGTGTATGTCCACGTCGTTCCAATCTGATTCTAGAAACTTATTAAGCCCCTTCATTTCTTCTTCATGAAAATTCTGAAGTATATCAAATAAGAACACATGGCCTGGCTTACCGAAAAAGAGCAACACACGACCTTCTTTACTTGCATCAGGCACATAAGGAACATCACCTTCTATCCATGACATTTGACGACCATTGATTCTCATAAAAACTTGGAAGGGAATACTCTTTCTTGTCTTTGTTTTCCCTGATTCAATTGCAACAACAAGACGGGGGAAAGTTTTCCCATGAACACGAAGAGACAATGTGCCTCCTTTACAGCAATAATCAATCCAATCAGGAAATGTTGTTGCCGGCATACCAACTCCTTTGCAAAAGAAGATTTTAGCCTGATTTATCAAAACAATAGAGACCAAAGGTGTTTTCAGATTCGAGAACTACACATAAAAGAATACTTCCAATTTACTCATCTGGTCTTTAATGTAAGAACTACTTAGTTAATTGAGGAGATTAAGGAAGCTCAATAAATTACCTAATTCCAACAAAATTGACATGATAACGTTAGATTATATATCAGTTTATAAAGTTAAACAAATTAGTATCAGAAAAATTAATAGATATAAGAGATAAAATAGATTAAATCTTACGTTCAGAACCATAAATCCCTAACTAGTTCCTACATTTATAACTGAAGGAGTAATTATTTATAATTATAGATATCAAATAACTTAATCTCCCATTCATTGGAATGTTTTTAATATGATCTTCCTATCTTTCTATGTCTTTAGATGAATAAAAATTATTAAACATTACCGAATGCTGAAACGTTCTAATTATGACATGATTTTTAGAAGTTTATCCTTGCCATAGCTATAAAGCCCAGGATCATGACAAATGAAAATTATCAAAGGCATGAGAAAAACCTGAGACCATAAACGGCCTACTGACTCAGTTGTTAGTGATGTGCAATTCTCTGCCCTTATGTCATTCAACCCTGATGGCAACTCTGGTATGTCTCTTAGCCTCTTGCAATTATGTATTTCTAGTACCCTCAAATTAGCACACTCTTTAATACAGTCAGGAATTGACACAAAATCATTTCTTGATAGATCCAAGTGATGCACATTCTGAAAACATTTTAGAGTAAGGTAAACATCTTCATCCAACAAGCCACAGTTTCCAAGTCCCAGGAACTCCATGTTTGCGCAACTAGTCAATGGTTGACTCTCTTGCATTAGTTTCTTTAAAGATTTTCTACCACGAGGTTGAATGCCTCCCAACAAAAGTGTGCTAAGATTTTGCAACATCAATAAGCTGGTCGGAAGCTCCCTAAGACTTTTGCAAGAGTGTATAAACAAAGTATCAAGCCCTGAAAGATTTCCAATGGAAGGTGGGAGCTCTTTAATAGCAGTCCTATCTGCAGAAATACCGGTAAGTGCATCCATCTTTCCGACGATACGTGGCAAGTAGTTAAGACTCTTGCAGCCAGAAAGAGTGAGATCTTCAAGACATGGCATGTTGATTTCACATGGAAAGCTTTTAAGTTTGGTACATTCACCAACATCTAATAGTATTAGCTTATGAAGAGATCCCACAGAATCATGAACTTTGATCAGATTGCAACATTCGCGAAAGCTCAATGTTTTTAAATTTCGAAAATGAGACATATCAGGCACTTCTCTCAAGAATTCACATTGCGAGAAATTCATATATGTCACATATTCATACTTCTGCAAAAACAAAAATATAAGGTTATTTAATTAACAGCAACTATCAATAAATATTATATTTTGAATAGAATATTTTAGCATCTCTTTGGTTTATCTTATCTTATATTGAATCTCTGAAATCCGAAATAGGTGAGCAAGTCTATATATAGATAATAACAAAAAATACAATGAGAGTTAAAGTTATTTATTCTTGATTCTTAGAAGAACATTATGGCTCCAGAAATTTGATCAAAGAAAAAAGATAGAAAGAAGTAAAAAAAAAAAAAAAAAGAGTGAAAAAAATGTACCTGGAATGGCTCTTCCAATTTGAAAAGACTTCTATATAACTTGAAGCAAACTAGTTTTGGAGGAGAAAAATCTGGTGGTAAAGTCATAGAAGGATATCTCTCCCAATCAAGCAATATCAAACTATTAGGAAGATACTTGGGACTTGTTAAGAATTGGGTATTTCGAACAATGAGAAATTGAAGATTTTTCATCTTCTGAAAGGCCAAACCATTCCATATCACTTCTTCTTGTTTAGGTGGATCAAGGATTATCCCTTCAATATCATTTCCTCCCTATAACACAAGTTCAAAAAAGTGACATTGTTAGATAATTTTTCAAATTTATACAATTTAATGTACGTAAGGAAATAGATAACCTTTTTTCTCTTACTAAATTATTTTGCAGCACATTAAGCACATCTTTGTAATACCATAACCTGCTACGTTTACCAAGACTGGAGGGTGCCTCTTGCTTAACAATCTCTCTAGCCATTTGTTGTATTAGATCATGCATGTGCAAGCGACCATTATCAGCAACAGTTATTAGAGATTTATCAACAAGAACTTCAATATAAAACCTTGTCCCATAATAACAAGCTCCTAGTATGTCTTCAACATATTCCAAATTCTCCTCTTTAAAGAAACAAGCAATGTCCAGAAAAATACGCTTAGCACCCTCTTGTAAGCAATCATAGCTTATTTTCAATATCTCATGTATTGTTCTTCCAGTGATTTGGTTATATTGTTGTAGTGTATATCTCCATTCCGCTAATTTTCTATGTCTCAAATTGGAGCCTATCAATTTTAAGGCCAAAGGAATGCCACGTACATAATCTGTAACACCAATTGACATACTTTTGTAGCTTTTTGGAGGGTGGCTCATTCGAAAGCCATGCCAACAAAACAGTTTAAGAGAGTCATGCTCATTCAGCTGTTTCATTTCATATGTTTTTTTAAGATCGTGTGCAACTAGCAATTGCTTGTTTCTTGTTGTTATGATGATCTTGCTTCCACAACCAAACCAATCAGCCCCTCCTGCAAGTTGTTCTAACTGCTCAACTTCTTCAACGTCATCAAGAATCAACAAAATCTTTTTGTGAGAGAGTCTATGCTTTATTTTTGATATTCCTTCATCAACACTACCCAACTTCATCTTCTTTTCCTCAAGAACTTCTGATAGAAGTGTTCGTTGAAGGCGGACAACACCCTGATATTTCTTTGACACTTCTCTGACATCAAATAAAAAACAAGCACCTTCAAAATAGAAGAAGATTGAGTTATAGATGGCTTTTGCAAGGGTTGTTTTGCCAATTCCACCAGCTCCATGAATCCCCAACATAGAAACACTATTATCAGACTCATTCAAAAGTGACATGACTTCTTCTATGCAAGGCTCAAGTCCGACGATGTAATCAACGTTATGGTAGCGCTTAGGAGGTAGCCTAGCATATGCATCTTCAACGATACTTTCAATAAATCCATCTTGGTATCTGCAAAAGGAAAAGTTAATTTGTTTACTATGAAGATAATTATCGCCACATATTCTGTTTTATATTTCTATGATCTTTTAGCTCTCTACGATTTTAATCCATTCACTCTATATGTCTAATTTTTTAAAAAAATTATAAGTATTTGTTATTTGAATTATATCATTTAAGTAAATCTAAGAGTAATAATGCAAAAACAAAAAAGTCAAATTATAGAACTATTTAAACTTCTAAATTGAAAATAAAAATTTTGAATATTAAACACAATTCATAATTATCCTCATGAGAAAAATACTGTAAAATCCACCATTTCATAGCACCTTTGAACTGCAAAAGCAAAAGCCACATATCAAAATTTCAAACGTTTTCAATAGCGTGCTAAGAGAGTGAGCCTTTAAGCAACAGTAAGACTGCTATCATGTGACTTGAAAGTCAAGGGTTTAAATCCTGAAAATAACCTCTCCCCTTGTGAGTGTAAGACTATGTACATCTATCCCTCCCCAGACCCTCCAACCACTAATTAATTGTTTCAAAATTTGCTCAGTAGATGGCTTTCAGAAAATAGTATAAGAAAACATACCCATCTTTGAAAAGCCATGCTGATGACAAGCTAGCAGCTTCAAACAAAGCAGATCTCCATTTTCTAACTTTCTCCGTGTCATCTCTGAATCTTTCTTCAAGAACAGCCATGGCTTCCTCAAAGCTGTTTCTCTGATACTGAACATCCATCGGATCTACCTTGTAAAAGATGGGCATAACCAGCTGGTTCTTTTCCTCCTTACACCAAACGATGTGAGCAAGTTCCTCCAGGCACCAAGTGGAATTAGCGTAGTTCTTAGAGAACACAATAATGGAAATCCTGGATCTCTCAATGGCCTTAAGAAGCGTAGGTGAGATCTTTTCCCCTTTCCCAAGCTTCTTGTCATCAATGAAGGCGTTGATTCCCTTACGGTGCAATGCATCGTAGAGAGGTGCAGTGAAGATGTGGCGAGTATCTTCACCTCTGAAACTCAGGAAAACATCATATCGATACTTAGCTTCGCTGGTGAAGCTATGGGATGATGGTGAAGCCACTTGAATCGCCATGGCTGCAATAATCGCAGACTTGAAGTTAGGTGTTGAGATTTGAAAACTCAAACGAGAGAGAAACTTATAGAGTTAACGTGGATTGTGCTTTCATATAAATGTGTGTGTGTGTATATATTTATTAAATGGATCCAAATGGGAAGACGTTGGTACCTTGTTTTTGTTTGACTTTTGTATTTCTGGAAGCAACTGTTGACCCAAAAAAATAATGATGGTGCAGATGATGGATCCTTTTTTTCCGGTCTTCTTCCAGTTTGTTTTTGTTTTATTTTCATTCATCTTGAGGACTCAGTAATCCACGGCGGACCAAGTTGCATAGTGTGTGAGGCCGTATTCCTGGAAAAAAAGAAATATATTATGTGTGTGTTACAATAAGTGCTTGTAATATTTATCATAAATAATTTTCTAAACAAAAATTCAATAATTATCTCACCCGTTAATCGTGAAAATGGATTGGCCGGACAATATTAAAACAAAAATTCAAATTCAATATTTAATTCTCATTTTTCATTTTCAATGTTTATCAAGTTTTGTTTTAAAAAGATCTGGTCCCGCAAGCTCCGTTGGTCGCTGCGAAATAAATGGACCCACAGCTCTCCCTGGCATTTTGATTAATGGTGCTCTTGTATTATTGAACTTAAACAGAGAAGATAAATAGCTATGCTATGGTATTATGCAATATAGGTCCATATAAATATCTGAAGAATAATTCATGATATCAAAAGCAGTGGATGATAGATTGACTTGATGAATTTATCATAATTTTGGGAGAATATATTGAAAAGAAAGGAATAAGTTTGAACCACAAAGGAAAAAATAAAGATGGAAAGAAAGGAATAAGCCAGCACTATTAACTGCCTTTTCTTTTTCTTTTTCTTTTCTTAATTACCGGAACAACATTAACTGCTTAACAGCTTCATACTGCTATAGGTATCATTATGACGTGGATTTCCATAAATGAAAGGATATTTAGAATTTTACCCACGAAATCACAGTCTCTAAAATCGACTTTTTCTTGGGAATCTTTTATTATATGTATTATGAAAATATGTAAGTTCATTTTCTTCATCTTATTGTCAATCTCAATTTGTTTGAAAGGTTATAAAAGACTATATATATATTTTGTATACTTGTATGTGAATGAGACCCCACCCTCTTTTTTTACATCTCTCTTTTTGCTCTTATCATCATGTTGCTCATTTTTTTTCCTTTAGCTTTTATAATAATACATACTATTATATCTGGTTCTTAATATAAGAGCTAGTTAACTAATTTGGGTAGATTAACAAAATTAGTTAAGTTAATTATTTACAATAAATAGGTGTTATCTTTCCTAAAATATCCTTATTAATAAAGTGTCATTTGATGAAATATTTAATATATACAAATACTACAAGAACTACCTTAAAAAAATAGATAAATATGAGAGACAAAGTGGATTGGGATCTTATATTTAGGACCAAATAAAAAGTCAAATTAGTTTTCATATTAAAGACCAGAGGTAGTATAAATTAAGATAATGTTTAAAAATACATAATGTTGCTCTCTTTTTTTTTTAATAAAATATGTTTATAAATAATTTTTAAAAAATATGTTGCTAAAGTTTCAATTGCAAATTGAAACTTACATATAGCTTAAATTGATATTTTGAGACCTAATTATATTTTTTTTCTAATTAATTTTAGTTTTTGCGTCTAGTCCCAAGTTATTTGTCTTTTTGGAGCCGATACTTTCAATTATTGAACATATCAAAGTGAAATTCGTAGTACATAAAAAATGCTTTACCGCAGGTGTTTTTTCTCTTTTCTTTTTTTGTTTTTCCTGAAAACACAAGGAAAAAGCCACATTGCTTTATTTGGTTATGTCGAAAGGACCTATCAATGGGATCAGGTCTAGCAAAAAAGTCTAATCCCCCATAACATAGTAAACTAATGTTTGAATTCTTATTGGGATAAGTACTTATATTTAGTACGCGATAATATCTTAAATAAAGTTACATTTGATAAGAGGATACCTATGTCTTAAAAAAAAGGCAAAAAGAAACGAGGGCACGATGAGCGGCTCCAAGATAATTACCATTAATTAAATTCTTTACGAATAATAAAAGCAAGAGGTAAGATCGATATTAAAACAGTATGAGTATCTCTTAAAGTAATTTTATCCATATAAAATATGTTTTGTGTAGCATAAAAAAATTGAAAAATAAATCAGCCATATTATTTAGGGAAAACTATCTTGAGAATACACATACTTTTTCTCGATTTTTAATTTGGCACTTATATGCTTTTTTTAATTAAATCTTTAACTTTGTTCTTCGATGAGCACCGTGAACACCTATACAAAAGCTAATTATATTAATAAAGCAAGCTATGCTAATAGAGCAAAAATTAAATGATGTAACTAGAAAAAGAAAATTACATGTAAAAAATAAAAGATTGATAAAAAAAAGTTTGGGTACATGTAAAATAAGTTTCCCTATTATTTATAGTTCGTGAAGTAGTCTTTAATTTATATTCGGTAAAATTTGTTATAAAATTTGTATACTTTACTAATATGTAATCCCTATAATAAAACACACTTTCGATTCTTTGTTATGAGGCACACTTTGAAACGAATAGATGACTCCTAGTATTATAAATCATCATGTAAAATATTATTTACATTCTATCCCTATTTTTGCATACAAAAAATTTCCCTATTTAATATTCAATTCAAATTTTCTGTAGCTTCTCAATACATGATTTCTAATTTTAAATAAGGATAAATGTGAAATTTTTAGTCATTGTCAAACAAAATTAATAATTTAACTACTTCTTGTTTTTTTAATTTCGGTGTGACGTTTAAAATGTTTTATAACGATGATGGGATAGAATATTTAATTTTAATTTTCCCACATCAGTGTGGAGGATGTGACAAAATTAAATCGATGCATATATTATTCCTTTTTGCATGTCTCAGTTACGTCAATCCAGTCAGCTAGAGAATCATATTCCAATTATTACAATGCTTTTCTAAATTTTGGAAGCGAAACAATGATCAACGTATGAAGACGGAGAAGAGAATATTTTTGAAGTACCTGTGAATCTGAAATTGCATTACCAATGTGCTTGAGTTAGCATGAGGGAAAATTATATCTTCCCCTCCTTGGATAAGTAGAAAAAAGTGAGAGGGAAAGAAAATTGGAGAGAAAATAATACGTGCGAGTCACATATTTTTCTCTTCAACTGTTTCTTTTGTAAAATGTGGAGATTTCAAAGGAAAAAACTTCTTTCAAAAAACTCTCATTAATTAGTTTTTTATTCTCCTTCTCCATCAATTTTGGGAAAGACGTCAATATCATGTTACATATTTTCAATTGTTGAATTATTTTGAATTATTTAAAATCTATGTACAAAAAATAATTTTGAAAACAAACAAAAAATTGGTTAAAATAATTATGAATTAAGAGTAAGATTAAACACTCAAACGTATCTATGTTTAATTTACAAGTTTTTTACATACATGTAATTCAACAGCAAGGATGCTGGTTGAGTTGAACTATTGCACGCAAAAGATGCTCCACTGCTGGTTTTTTTTTTAAAAAAAAAAGAAAACAAAATGCTTAACTGCTTCAAATGTATGGGTGCTTCCATATTAATTCAAGTCCACTTAAACATAAAGTTAAAGTGTCTTCAGTCGCTGAAGTATTATATTAGCTGCATTCAGCACTTCGAACTATTTTGTGATGCATCTATTATCATGAAGCTTTTTTTTTTTTGTCTTGGTGCTTGATGCACCAAAAAAGATTTTTTGGGTACTAGATGTAACTAAAAAAATATTTTGAGATGCTAGATACATCAAAAAATATTGCAAGTAGCGAGACACCTGAAAAATATATTTCGAGGTACTGAATGTATCCGAGAAAATATTTCGGGGTACTGGATCCATCTTATCCCCTTAAACATATCAACAACAAATGATTCTAACAAGTTATAGCTAGGAGTGAAAAGACGTGCTATTTAAAAAGGAGGGACGGATCTCATATAAACATATGTGCAGAAGCAAATATTCTAATAATATATTATTCCCTTTCGCATTTCATTTCCCACTCAAAAGGGATCGCATTCTTCCACATCCAGTGCCTATCTCTTATATATATATATATATAGACACACACACACACAGTTACGTCAATTCCAAATAAAAAGACGTGCCATTTACGATGTCTTCCAGAATATAATTGCCTAAGATAATAAGCAACGTTCAATGTCTCAGAATAAAAAGGACAACAACTAGTTTGGCTGAGCCATTTTTATAAGGGGGATTCCACAGAGGAGTAATATAATAATATGTTATATTATGCATCTTTGCACAATTTGTAAAGAGCTAGCTAGCCATGTTACTAATGATCTGCATGTAGTATAGCTTACTATAATATATATAACTGAAAATTAGGCTGGGAGATTGAAGAAAAAGTACTACTATTTTCAGTTCTTAATATAAGAACTAGTTGAAAGATTGGATTTAGCATTAGATATAAGATGTCAATTAACTTTATCTCCCACAGTATTAATGTTTACTTCTGTTATCTTCCATATATATTTGGATGTTCATGATTGTGCAGAAGCAAAGAGATCGAAATGCGGTTTCGGCTTCATCAGTTTTATCTTTTATTTAAAAAAATTGAAGGTAGGAGGTCATGGAGGAAAATTGGCGAGAGTGAATTTAGTGTTTTAAAATTTACATTTTAGCGATTAGTATTTTTAAATAATTATAATTTGTATGATGCTTTTCAATAGATATAATGATTTTCTCTAAAGTCTTTTCTCTAATTTTCCCCTTAACAATTATATGGGTTTGTAAAGCTTTCAACAAATTGGCAACTATTTTATTGTGGGGACTAGTCTAAAATCCCAAAAGATTATTTGGGGGGGGGGGATGGGGCTGCCAAATTTCTTGGTGGCCTTGTTGGTCAGACCTTCAGTGGGTAGCTTTTTTCTAGATCACCAAGTATTCTCACTCAAGAACTAGCTTATTATCCATGGTAGAGGCTTCCTAATATGAAAATCATAGCAAATTTAAACAATTATACCAAGTTTCTAGATGGAAAAATTGCAAATAAAGACCCCTTAATATGTAAAATTGTGATTTGGGACTCTGAATTTGGAGAATAGCAAATAAGGACTCAGTCCCACTTTTGCAAATATGAAATGTGGGTGAAATGTCTGAAATGTCCTTCAGCTAAATTGTGATTTGGTTTACTGTAGTTGCCATTCGCTAAAGTGAACTTGTCATTTCTCGTAGTCAACTTATCATTTGTCATACCCTCAGCCAAGTTGTGATTTGGTCTACTGAAATTGTCCTTCGCTAAAATGAACTTGTTATTTTTCATAGTCAACTTGTCATTCAGCTGAGGGGTATTTCAAACATTTTAATACAATTTGATATTTGCAAAAGTGGAATCGGGTCCTTATTTGTTATTTTCAAGTTGAGGGTCCCAAATTGTAATTTTACATATTAGGGGTCTTCATTTGCAATTTTCCCTTTTTAGAATATATGATGTTGAGAAATGAAACATTAGATATAAGTATTTATATATGGTACTATTTTTCGTCATAAACATAAATTACCAATACACAATGACATTGAAATCAACAACCATGTTTACAAAAACAGACCATTTGTTAACCAACATCTAGTAGTAAAGAAGTTTCCAAAAATGCTCGCCCATTGGGTAAGACATCATGTACCAAGAAACTTGGTGTCGTTTTCTTCTCCTGCAATACATGCAAGGGAACAAAACGAATGATAAGCACAAAATTGAAATGACAATTAGTAGAAGAAAGTAGAAACTCACTTTAATGTGTCCCTTTGTCATTGAGCTTTCTTTTATTAGCAGCCTTGAAATGTCTCAAGAGCTTCTTGGCTGATTCACCAAGAGAAGAAGCTATGGCTTTTCGTTTCAGTGAAGTCCTTGAAGTATTCATGAACTCCCTAGGAGACACAAAGCAAATATTCTCCATACTTATTTGCTGCTTATCAACATAAACTCCACACTTGATTATGGAAATATATGACCCAAACATTACGTGTATGTCCACGTCGTTCCAATCTGATTCTAGAAACTTATTAAGCCCCTTCATTTCTTCTTCATGAAAATTCTGAAGTATATCAAATAAGAACACATGGCCTGGCTTACCGAAAAAGAGCAACACACGACCTTCTTTACTTGCATCAGGCACATAAGGAACATCACCTTCTATCCATGACATTTGACGACCATTGATTCTCATAAAAACTTGGAAGGGAATACTCTTTCTTGTCTTTGTTTTCCCTGATTCAATTGCAACAACAAGACGGGGGAAAGTTTTCCCATGAACACGAAGAGACAATGTGCCTCCTTTACAGCAATAATCAATCCAATCAGGAAATGTTGTTGCCGGCATACCAACTCCTTTGCAAAAGAAGATTTTAGCCTGATTTATCAAAACAATAGAGACCAAAGGTGTTTTCAGATTCGAGAACTACACATAAAAGAATACTTCCAATTTACTCATCTGGTCTTTAATGTAAGAACTACTTAGTTAATTGAGGAGATTAAGGAAGCTCAATAAATTACCTAATTCCAACAAAATTGACATGATAACGTTAGATTATATATCAGTTTATAAAGTTAAACAAATTAGTATCAGAAAAATTAATAGATATAAGAGATAAAATAGATTAAATCTTACGTTCAGAACCATAAATCCCTAACTAGTTCCTACATTTATAACTGAAGGAGTAATTATTTATAATTATAGATATCAAATAACTTAATCTCCCATTCATTGGAATGTTTTTAATATGATCTTCCTATCTTTCTATGTCTTTAGATGAATAAAAATTATTAAACATTACCGAATGCTGAAACGTTCTAATTATGACATGATTTTTAGAAGTTTATCCTTGCCATAGCTATAAAGCCCAGGATCATGACAAATGAAAATTATCAAAGGCATGAGAAAAACCTGAGACCATAAACGGCCTACTGACTCAGTTGTTAGTGATGTGCAATTCTCTGCCCTTATGTCATTCAACCCTGATGGCAACTCTGGTATGTCTCTTAGCCTCTTGCAATTATGTATTTCTAGTACCCTCAAATTAGCACACTCTTTAATACAGTCAGGAATTGACACAAAATCATTTCTTGATAGATCCAAGTGATGCACATTCTGAAAACATTTTAGAGTAAGGTAAACATCTTCATCCAACAAGCCACAGTTTCCAAGTCCCAGGAACTCCATGTTTGCGCAACTAGTCAATGGTTGACTCTCTTGCATTAGTTTCTTTAAAGATTTTCTACCACGAGGTTGAATGCCTCCCAACAAAAGTGTGCTAAGATTTTGCAACATCAATAAGCTGGTCGGAAGCTCCCTAAGACTTTTGCAAGAGTGTATAAACAAAGTATCAAGCCCTGAAAGATTTCCAATGGAAGGTGGGAGCTCTTTAATAGCAGTCCTATCTGCAGAAATACCGGTAAGTGCATCCATCTTTCCGACGATACGTGGCAAGTAGTTAAGACTCTTGCAGCCAGAAAGAGTGAGATCTTCAAGACATGGCATGTTGATTTCACATGGAAAGCTTTTAAGTTTGGTACATTCACCAACATCTAATAGTATTAGCTTATGAAGAGATCCCACAGAATCATGAACTTTGATCAGATTGCAACATTCGCGAAAGCTCAATGTTTTTAAATTTCGAAAATGAGACATATCAGGCACTTCTCTCAAGAATTCACATTGCGAGAAATTCATATATGTCACATATTCATACTTCTGCAAAAACAAAAATATAAGGTTATTTAATTAACAGCAACTATCAATAAATATTATATTTTGAATAGAATATTTTAGCATCTCTTTGGTTTATCTTATCTTATATTGAATCTCTGAAATCCGAAATAGGTGAGCAAGTCTATATATAGATAATAACAAAAAATACAATGAGAGTTAAAGTTATTTATTCTTGATTCTTAGAAGAACATTATGGCTCCAGAAATTTGATCAAAGAAAAAAGATAGAAAGAAGTAAAAAAAAAAAAAAAAGAGTGAAAAAAATGTACCTGGAATGGCTCTTCCAATTTGAAAAGACTTCTATATAACTTGAAGCAAACTAGTTTTGGAGGAGAAAAATCTGGTGGTAAAGTCATAGAAGGATATCTCTCCCAATCAAGCAATATCAAACTATTAGGAAGATACTTGGGACTTGTTAAGAATTGGGTATTTCGAACAATGAGAAATTGAAGATTTTTCATCTTCTGAAAGGCCAAACCATTCCATATCACTTCTTCTTGTTTAGGTGGATCAAGGATTATCCCTTCAATATCATTTCCTCCCTATAACACAAGTTCAAAAAAGTGACATTGTTAGATAATTTTTCAAATTTATACAATTTAATGTACGTAAGGAAATAGATAACCTTTTTTCTCTTACTAAATTATTTTGCAGCACATTAAGCACATCTTTGTAATACCATAACCTGCTACGTTTACCAAGACTGGAGGGTGCCTCTTGCTTAACAATCTCTCTAGCCATTTGTTGTATTAGATCATGCATGTGCAAGCGACCATTATCAGCAACAGTTATTAGAGATTTATCAACAAGAACTTCAATATAAAACCTTGTCCCATAATAACAAGCTCCTAGTATGTCTTCAACATATTCCAAATTCTCCTCTTTAAAGAAACAAGCAATGTCCAGAAAAATACGCTTAGCACCCTCTTGTAAGCAATCATAGCTTATTTTCAATATCTCATGTATTGTTCTTCCAGTGATTTGGTTATATTGTTGTAGTGTATATCTCCATTCCGCTAATTTTCTATGTCTCAAATTGGAGCCTATCAATTTTAAGGCCAAAGGAAGGCCACGTACATAATCTGTAACACCAATTGACATACTTTTGTAGCTTTTTGGAGGGTGGCTCATTCGAAAGGCATGCCAACAAAACAGTTTAAGAGAGTCATGCTCATTCAGCTGTTTCATTTCATATGTTTTTTTAAGATCGTGTGCAACTAGCAATTGCTTGTTTCTTGTTGTTATGATGATCTTGCTTCCACAACCAAACCAATCAGCCCCTCCTGCAAGTTGTTCTAACTGCTCAACTTCTTCAACGTCATCAAGAATCAACAAAATCTTTTTGTGAGAGAGTCTATGCTTTATTTTTGATATTCCTTCATCAACACTACCCAACTTCATCTTCTTTTCCTCAAGAACTTCTGATAGAAGTGTTCGTTGAAGGCGGACAACACCCTGATATTTCTTTGACACTTCTCTGACATCAAATAAAAAACAAGCACCTTCAAAATAGAAGAAGATTGAGTTATAGATGGCTTTTGCAAGGGTTGTTTTGCCAATTCCACCAGCTCCATGAATCCCCAACATAGAAACACTATTATCAGACTCATTCAAAAGTGACATGACTTCTTCTATGCAAGGCTCAAGTCCGACGATGTAATCAACGTTATGGAAGCGTTTAGGAGGTAGCCTAGCGTATGCATCTTCAGCAATACCCTCAATAAATCCACCTTCGTTGCATCTACAACGGCGAAAATTTTTACTATGAAGATGATTTTCGTAACATGTTCTGTTTTATATCTTTGTACTCTATTATCATATAATTTTTTTCAATACAGTTATGTTTGGATTCTTTGAAGATATTATCAATATTAATTGGCTCTCCAAGATTTTAATACTTTCACTGTATGTGTCTAAGATTTATTTGAATCCCTTATATACAAGGTGCATATTTGAAGTTAATTTTTAGCGGTTTCACTTTGATCCCTTAATTTTATATAAGTATATCTTCAATCATTTTATCCTGACACTGTAAACCAAAAAATACTGACATTGAAATTTCAATTTGAAATATTGACAAACTATCGTCAAATGTGGCATATTAAGTTTAATTTTTAAAATAACAATAATTGTTACAAAAACATCTAGAGTTTTAAGAGAATGAAAAAATACTTCTAAAATGAAGAAACTAAACTAAAACATTGTATAAAAGTAGAGGAACAAATGTGCACTTGACATCATTTAAGTAACCAAAAGTAATCATGCAAAAACAAAAATATCTTAATAATTATTGTTACGAAGCTGTACTCGTTACAAACTATAAAAGGAATATGTCTAATTTATTAAGATCGCAAATTTACATTGTAATCTTGTATGAATATCCATGATAGTATTTTATTCTAAAATAGTATTAAAAGTGAAAACTGGGTTCAGAAACTTAAAAAAAAAAAAAAAGGGATATGCGTAGCTGTCAACGTATTGTTATTATTTTTTATTTCATTGGGAAAAATTTTATTAAATTTACGAGTAAGCATTAGATTAAACTTTTATTTATTAAATTTAAATTTAGTATTTATTTCAAGAATCAAAAGTTAAAACTCTATATATAATAATCCTCATAAGAACAATACTGTGAAAACTACATGTTTAATTTCTTGCACCTTTCATTGGACTGCAAAAGCGATAGTCACACGTCAAAATTTCAAACACCTTCAATAGCGTGCTAACCACTAAGGAAATAATATAAGAAAACATACCCATCTTCTTCGAAAAGCCATGCCAGTGATAAGCTAGCAGCTTCAAACAAAGCAGATCTCCATTTGCGCACTTTCTCCAAGTCATCGCTGAACCTATCTTCAGGAGCAGCCATGGCTTCCTGAAAGCTATTTTTCTGATACTGAACATCCAACGGATCCACCTTGTAAAAGATGGGCATAACCAGCTGGTTCTTCCGCTTCTGACACCAAATGATATGGGCGAGTTCCTCTAGGCACCATGTGGAAGTAGCATAGCTCCTAGAGAACACAATGAAGGAAATTCTCAATCTCTCAATGGCTCTAAGAAGCGTAGGTGAGATCTCTTCCCCTTTGCCAAGCTTCCTGTCGTCAATGAAGGCATTGATTCCCTTACATCGCAAAGCATTGTAGAGAGGCACAGTGAAGGTGTGGCGAGTATCTTCACCTCTAAAACTCAGAAAAACATCATATCTATACTCGGTTTTGTTATTGGAGCCAAAGGATGATGTTGTTTCAACTTGAGTCGCCATAATTAAGCTGCCTGCTATGTCCAATTTAATCTTGATTAAGCACAGACGAACTTAGGGAAATGTAAGCAAACTAATTCCAGTTTAATGTTGTCTTTTTAGGAATCCAGTGTTGGCCGGTGTCAATGTTGAAAACGTTTGAAAATAATACTGTAGAAGATGCCCCACTCTGGTTTCTTTGTACGTAAAGATGCCTTAATGCTTTCCAACCCCCAAAAAAAGAAAGAAAAGAAAGATGCCTTAATGCTTTATTTGAAATTGATCGAGAGGACCATTCTGGCCATAAAATAAAGGAAAAACTGAGATAAATCCCTCGTTGCAAATTTAATTGGCAAATAGTCCCTAAGATGATTCATTGCACAAGGAAAGATTAGTTCCACATAAAATAAGGTAAGTTGCACAAAGATAAGATGGTTTGCACAAAATATTATTTGGATATGGCGGATTAGTTTGTACATAGGGAAGATGACTTACACATAACAGAATTTCATTTGTATAAATGGAAATTAAGTTGAACATTGCACAAAGAAAAATTATTGCACACAAGAGAAGATGAATTATATACAAAGAAAGTTAAGTTGCACGCAATAAAAATTAATTGGCACACAGTCCTTAGGTTCCATTTGTCAATTAATTTTTCAATAAGGGATTCATTCTAATTTTTTTCTAAAATAAAATTAAAAAAAATTCCCATAGGACCGTCACCATTGAGATTTGAGGGCTCAAGAATAAACACAATCAAAAAATTTTTATGAATAATATAAGTTATAGCTAATTGTGTTTTTCACTCTTTTTGTGGAGCTTTCTTGGATGCCTGTGGCAGGAGAAAAACCTAAGACGATAAATGAATTAGTTTTATCTTGTGTATTTGAAATTTGTTTTCCCTACGACATTTTGTATGTGAAAATATGTTGACGACCATAAGTTATTATAAAAAAATTAACAAAATCTCATCGTGATGAATTTTATAATTATATATCTTAGAAAGCAATGAACGTATAAATATTTGCTTTTTCTAGTAGAAAGAAGCGCGTGCTTTTAAAGAATAAGAGAAATATTTGCCATATTCATAAAATTAAGCACAGTATTTTTAAATTATGATTGCCATAATAATAAATATTACCAGAAGAAGAAGAGAAGTCAACCATCGAAAGTATTTTTAACTAGTAGTAGCTTTAAATAAAAAATAATTTTTTTAAAAAAACTTACATCAAAGATATTATATTTATTTTGGATTATTTATCTATTAAAAAATATTTTTAAAAATAAAAATATTAAATAATAAACCTTGATTGTCTATACCAAATGGGGAGTAAAAATTATTAATACCTTACTTTCATAATCTTTCAACAAATAATTTGGGATCCTTAGGGAACATAATAATAAGATGCACTGTACGTTAAAGATGCTTCACTCCTGGTTTACAGAAACACAAACAAATGCGTTATTGCTTTATTTGATAGCCTAGAGGGAAGCTTTTTGACCTAGATACTATAAACAGTAAACAAGAATACTTAAATGCTACGCTTTCAAAAATGCTCCACCTGAACGATTTCTTCACTGCTGTGTTTGCGTGCCTTTAATTGGTGGAAGGGAGGGTGAATGACAGCTGGGCCCACATGATTTGTAAGCAAAACAAACTCGGTAACTTATTCTCTCCCCCTCGTGCAATCTCTCTCATTCATTTTTCAATCAGCCTTTGTATTAAATTAATTAAATAATACTCATTCACTTCAAAATATAAGCATCAAATTTTTAAAAGGATTTAATTTTTTATACTCTATAATATGAAATTATCTAATCATGCACTCTTAATTAATTATATGTTTTTCTCTTTTTTTTTCATTTTTTTCTCTCATTTTTTTTTCACTTACCAATTTTAAGGTGATTTGGAGACACTCTAAATTTGCACCCCAAAAATTTTAATTTATAATTTTCTCAATAATAAACTTATTTTTAAAGAAAGAGTTAATTTTAAGATTATCTTTATTTTAAATTTTGTATATATTAAAATAAAAAATTATTTCAAACACAAAAAATTTTAAATTAAATTTATACCATCCAAAGTCAATTTGAATGGTCCAAATTAAATTAAAGTGAGCATCGAACCTCATCTTTGTTCTCGTAGAAAATAAATATTTTGGTCCCTCAAACGGTAAAACGATCCAAATTTTCATTAAATTATAAGGATCAATGTTTTAAATAAAAAAATTAAGAGATTGAAACTTATGATTTAAAATTTAAGAGACTAAAACTAAAATTAAAACAAATTTAAAAGACTAAAATTTATATTAACTCATAACTTATGTTTATAAGTAATTTAACTCTATTATATATCTATCAATAATCCCGACTTTATTTGATATATGACATCTTTCATGTTAATTTAAATCTACTCACAGCTGGACATATTTACCAATGATGCGAACAAATTATAGCTAGAAGTGAAGCAAGCCACTAAAAATAGGAGAAACAGATCTCTCAGTTTTTTTGTTTTTGGGCCAACAGATCTCTCAGTTATATAATAGCTGGGAGAAATGAAAAGACGGAATGTACAATACAGAAACAAAGGCATCGCATTCTTCCACATCCAATGCTTGTATTGCATCTCATAGTTACGTCAATTCCAAAGACAAAACCAGCTGGCTGTGCCATTTTTATATGGGGAATCCCAGAATGTGCAATATGATAATATAATACTCCTCCGGTCCTAATTATAAGACCCAATTAACTTATTTGAGGAGATTAAGAAAGTAAATTAAGTTGGTTATTTATAATAAATAAGTGTTGTCATTCCTAAAATATCCTTACTAATTAAGTATATTGGCTAAAACTATCATTATTAGAAGGATTATCTTGGAAAAAAATGCATAAATATAAGAGACAAAATGGATTGGGTCTTATAATTAGGACCAAATAAAAAGTCAAATTGGGTCTTATAATAAGGATCGGAGGAGTAATAAGTTTTCACTATATTTTTAACGATATAAAATTTTATTTGGATGACATTACTATTTTTTTACACTTCCGAGAGGATACTGAGTCAAAAAAAAAAAATCTTAATACCCCCAAGCCTTCATGAATATTTTTAGAACAAAAATGATTTTTGACCCATAAAGTTTTATAATTTTCGAAAGAAGTTGAAAAGATATATACATTTCTACTCCGCCTTCAATTTTGTTTTTTAAAAAACTACTGTAAAAGGGAAAAAAATCTGCGACATCAAATATTTTAATCTTTATAAAACTGTACAAAACAAAACTGATGGTCTAAACATTAATCATTCCCTAAATTGCCGTGCATAAGTTAAAATAACTATAACCAAAATATAAAGTTTTATATGTAGCAGTAGTATATGTGTTCTTTTCTTTTCGTTCGCTCTTATTTATGCGCCCCCTTCATGATTAGCAATATTGTTTTATAATGATTCGAATCCCATTTGACATGACAATCACACAACTTTATTTATTGTTTTATGATGAATATAACAACTTAATGTAAGCATTTTCCCTTATATCAAATTATTTATATTTATTATGTTAAAATTTTTAATTACATATAATCATGTGTTTTATTTTGAAAATATTAGTATTTAATAGTATTTGATTATAAACTTACATGAAAAAAAATAAAACACATGACTAATGTGATAGAAGAACTGGACATAATAGACATACGAAACTTCACCTAAATATATTTTTCTAAAATAAAATATCCCTATTCTTAATAACTTTTCAAAAACTAAAATTGAAGATATGTAATGATATTTCTATAGCAATTGTCATTAAACAAATTGGACACAAGATATAACATAATATTTACATGGTAAACATATTACTCATATAACCATATATATATATGATAATACATTAAAAAATGAAATTAATCGTCACATTGGAATTAACAATCACTCAGAATTCCTTTCGATTAACTAACAATTTGCTACCAACTGTTATATTTTGATGCCTAAGAATACAAAGCTCTCCAAAGATGCTTAGACAAAGGAAAAACCATCTTCTCTTCAACTGTGAGTGAAAAATCTGGTGAGGTTTAGTTTTCCTACAATAATACACGAAAGGGGAAAACATCAACACTAATCATAAAACCACGAAACGACAGTTAATAAGAGGAAGTAGAGGCTCACCTTGTGCTCTTTCTCGCATTATTAATCTTTTCTTGGAACCCTCTTAGATGCTTGTTGGGTGGTTCGTTAGGATGAGAAGCTACGGCTCTTCGTTTTAGTGAAGTTCTTGAAGTTTTCATGGAAATCAGTTCAGAAGACTTGAACTGTACATTCTCCATGTTCGTTTCTTGCTTATCGACATAAATACCACAGTTAATTATGGACATATCTGGTGGGTGAAATGTGATTTCTATGTCCACATCATTCCATTTATCCAATCCCAAAAACCTATTAAACCCCTCCAACTCTTCTTCCCTAAAATGACGTAGCAGATCAAAGAGAAACACATGATGGGGATAACCTGCAGTAAATAAAACTTCTCCCTTTTTCCTTGCAGCACGATCATGTATCACCCACGGCATTTTATGACGACCATTGATGCTCATAAAAGCTTTCACCAAGTACATACACCTTGTGTTTATTACTTTCCCCATCTCGTATCCGAGAAGGACACGTGGGAAATTTCCACGAACACGAAAAGACAATTTCCCTCCTTTGCAGCAATAATCTACCCGGTCAGGAAATGTTGTTGCTGGCAGAACCATTGCCACCTGAAAGACCACCTCTTTTGCCTGATTAACAAAACAGCAGCGACCACAGGCATTTACTGATGTGAAAATAAAAAATAAGAGAATATATACGCACATAATGAGAGAATACGTTAGGTAATTTAACACTTGCGAGACTGTTCACTAATAACTATCTTACCGTTCACACTCCTTTGATTAATCTTTAAAATAGCAAAAGAAAAAAGGAAAAATAAAATAAAATAAAAGCATGAGAAATACCTGAGACCATAAACGGCCTATCGACTCCGCAGTTATGTCCTGCAACGTTGATGGCAGCTCTGGTATATCTCTTAGCCTCTTGCAGTCACTCAGATTTAGACTCTCCAAATAAGCACACTCTTTAATGCACTCGGGAAGTGACACAAAATAATTCTTCGATAGTTCCAAGTCTTCCACATTTTGAAAACATTTCAGAGTACGGTGAAGATCTTCATCCAATAGACCACAATCACTGAGATTCAAGCTTTCCATGATTTCACAGCTAATAATTGGTTGGCTCTGTAGCATCACTTTCTTCAAAGATTCTCCACCAAGAGGATGAATATCTGCCAACTGAAGACTCCCAAGATTTGGCAATGTCAATAAGCTACTTGGAAGCTCCGTAAGAATTGTGCAGGAGCTTAAATCCAAACCGTACAGCTCTGGAAGATTTCCAATTGAAAGTGGGAGCTCTTTAATAGCAGTCCTTACTGCAGAAACCATGGTTAGTTCTTCCATCTTTCCTACTATGCGTGGGAAGTAGTCAAGACTCTCGCAAAAATTGAGGTCAAGGCGTGCAAGAGATGCCATGTTGATTTCATGTGGAAAGCTTGTAAGTATTGGGCATTCACTAACATCTAAGCTTATTCCTTCAATATTATCGCTTCCCCGTAATGCAACATGATTGCACATATTTGTATAGTCACTTGGAGGTTGTCTCGTGCCAAAGGCATGCCAAGAAAAGAGTTCGAGTAAAAATGATCTAGCTCCTTCATTTCATATGCTTTCTCAACATTTCGTGCAATTAGCAATTGCTTATTTCTTGTTGTTATAATGATTTTGCTTCCACAACCAAACCACTCACAGCCACCTGCCTGTTGTTCTAACTGTTCAAATTCATCAACATCGTCAAGAACCAATAAAACCTTTTTGTTAGAGAGTCTATGTTTAATTATAGATTTCCCTTCGTCAACACTGCCAAACCTCACCTTCTTTTCCTCAAGAATTTCTGATAGAAGTGTTTGTTGAAGGCGGACAATGTTAAAAATTAGCACAAACCTCAAAGCACGTGACATGCAAAGTTCGAGTCCTCTCCATTTACTCTCTCATTTGTTTTATTTATTTGTTGTTTCTTTTTCTCTGGTTTACCAAGTCAAAAGACGTGAGAATTGTTCACGTCGGTTTGCGATTATCTAGGATTAGTTGTTGCTAAATAAGGGGACTACTATTAGGATATCTAAGTAGTTAGAGAAAAATATGGGAATCTAGTTCGTGGGTCAGTGCTATATATGGACCATGATGTAATCGATTGAGATATACAGAAATTCATAAAATATTCCCATAAGATATCACCAGTCTTCACTGTTTGTCGTTCTCCGTCTTATTTGTTTTATGGTATCAGAGCCAGGTCGTGAGTCAAGTTTTCTCGTTGTTTGCTGTCATGGAAGCTTCAAATGAAGGAAGTGTTCAGAACAGTATGGAGAAGCTTGTAGGCAACAACTACAAGTACTGGAGAACGTGCATGGAGGCATATCTTCAAGGTCAGGATCTATGGGAGTTGGTGGTCGGTGAAGATACAATTCCGTCTGACGTACCTGAGAATGCCGAGTCACGACGCAAGTGGAAGATCAAGTGTGGGAAGGCTCTTTTTGCTTTGAGGACATCCATCAGCAAAGAGTTCATTGATCATGTCCGTGATGTCACCTCTCCGAAGGAAGTATGGCAGACACTTGAAAGGATATTCACCAAAAAGAACACAGCAAGGTTACAGTTATTGGAGAATGAATTAGCAATGCTGACTCAAGAAGGCATGTCTATTTCGGAATATTTTTTAAGAGTTAAAAACATTTGTGCTGAGATTTCAGAGATTGATGCAAATGAGAAAATAAGCGAATCACGTTTACGTCGCTATCTCATACGTGGTTTGAAGAAAGAGTACGGGCCCTTCGTCACCTCCATACAAGGGTGGCCAACGCAACCCTCTGTTGAAGAGTTAGAGAATCTGCTCTCTAACCAAGAAGCTCTGGCGAAGCAAATGGCAAAGAACCTTGAGACTGATGCCGTTCTCTTCTCCAAAGGGAAATCTAGCACAAGGACTGTATCAGGAAGTAAGAACAAAGAAGAAGACTTGGGTGCAGAAGAAGATGGTGACACGCACGTTAAGAAGCCCATTACATGTTTTCGGTGTGGAAGGACTGGACACATAAAGAAGTATTGTCGAGTAAAGATCTCTAAGGCCAACGTTGCATGCACCAGTGAAGAGGATGATCAACTCAAGTGGGACCATTGTTTTACGGTTGAGGCCATTGAACAGAAGTCAACTCAAGCGTTTGCAAACTATGTATACAATAAAGACGGAGAATGGATCGTCGACTCAGGTTGCTCTCACCACGTGACCGGAAACGAAACTCTGCTCTCAGAAGTGCATGAACATCGTGGAGATCAGGTCATTGTTACTGCTGACAACTCCACACACCCAGTAACAAAAGAAGGTGTTGTGATAATCGATGTAGCCAATGATGCACACTCAAAGGGCTTTAAGTTAGATGATGTTTATCATGTTCCAGGTTTGACTAAGAACTTAGTCTCAGTTCCTCAGATTACTGATTCAGGGAAATATGTGTTGTTTGGCCCCAAGGATGTTAAAATACTTGATAATGTAAAAGAAATCTTTGCTGATGTTATTTTGTCTGGTGAGAAGAAAGGTGCTTTGTATGTTATGACAGCAGGAGAAGCATACGTGAAAAAGACAAGCCAGGTTGATAATGCCGCAATTTGGCATGCTCGGTTGGGTCATGTGGGTTACCAATTGTTGCAGCAAATCTCATCAAAACGGTTGGTAGACGGAATGCCCGTTTTAAAGAATGTTCGTGAAGATATAATTTGTCAAGGTTGTCAGTTCGGCAAATCTCATCGTCTTCCTTTCAAAAGATCATCAAATAGACGTACTATGATGTTCGATTTGGTCCACACAGATTTAATGGGACCAACAAAAACTCCGAGCTGTAGTGGGCAGCGATATGTCATGGTGTTGATTGATGGTTATTCGAGATTCACATGGGTGAAGTTTTTGAAGGAGAAGAGTGAAGCACTGTCAAAGTTCAGAGAGTTCAAAGAGGCCATTGAAAGGGAGTTCGGGAAGAAGATAAAATGTCTTCGAAGTGACAACGGTGGAGAATATATGTCTGAGGACTTCTTCAGATATTGTGATGATAATGGCATTCTCCGTCAAATGACTTGCCCGGACACTCCGCAGCAAAATGGAGTCGCAGAAAGGAAGCTTGGGCATCTTACTTCGGTCTGCCTTTCTTGGCTGCATGGTAAGAATCTTCCTCGGGCACTTTGGGCGGAAGCAGTTCAGAGTGCATGCCATGTGACAAATAGATTGCCCCCTTGGCCAGGTACACAGAAATCTCCTTTTGAGGTCCTATACGGTGAAAAGCCAAATGTAAACTACTTTAGAGTCTTTGGTTCTATATGCTATGTTCATGTTCCCAAAGGCAATAGAACCAAACTTGACCCAAAAGCAAGGAAGTGTGTTTTTGTTGGTTATGATTCTTGTAGGAAAGGCTGGAGATGCATGGATCCGAAGACCAAGAAATTCACCATTTCTAGAGATGTGGTGTTCGATGAAGTAACAGCACCTTTCTCTGCTCCAAAACTCGTGGCTCTTGGTGATGACGAAGACAGTCTAGAGCTTTTATTCCCTGAACAAAGTTTGCGAACACAGAATGGTGAAGAGGCAGAAAATGAGTCACAAACCGAAAATACAGAGCACAGTGAACAAGTTGTCAGAAAATCGACGAGAGAGAAGAGGCAACCACATTACCTAAAGGATTATGAAGTTAATAACTGTTCTGTGACTGCATGCTTCTTTATAGGAGGCCTGACTACAGAAGAACCAACAAACTATGAGGAAGCTAAGGGAAATCCAGATTGGGAACATGCAATGCAAGAAGAAATTGATGCTTTGAACAAAAATGAAACATGGGACTTAGTGCCCAAACCAGAAGATTGTGAACCAGTCACGTGCAAGTGGGTGTTTCGGTTGAAGAAGAAGTCCGACGGCACCATTGACAGATTTAAAGCTCGCCTGGTTGCTCGTGGTTTCTCTCAAAGTTATGGACTAGACTATGAAGAGACATTCAGTCCAGTTGCAAAGATGGTGACAGTGAGAACCATTATTTCACTTGCTGCTTTTAAAGGGTGGAAGCTGTGGCAGCTTGACGTGAAGAATGCGTTCCTGTATGGAGAATTGGATCGAGAAGTATTTATGCAGCAACCCCCTGGCTTTGTTTCAAAGAACTTCCCAGATCATGTGTGTCGCTTAAAGAAGGCACTTTACGGTCTAAAACAAGCTCCACGAGCTTGGTATGGTAAAGTAGCTCAATACCTCTGCTTCTGTGGATTTAGAATTTCAAATTCAGACTCCAGTTTGTTTATAAAGTCAGAGTCAAACGTACATCTGCTTGTGTTGCTGTATGTTGATGACATGATAATAACCGGGAATAATGAGTCAGAAATTTCAAACTTAAGGGACAACTTGTCCGTCCGCTTCGACATGAAAAATCTGGGGGAGGTTGGTTGCTTCCTCGGCCTAGAAGTGGAAAAATTTAACCAGGGGTATTTTGTTTCTCAACAAGCCTATGCAAGAAGCCTCCTGGAACGTTTTCGCATGGGGGAGTCAAGAGAGAAAGCCACTCCGATGGAACCCAATTTGAAATTGAAGAAAGAAGAAGGGAAGCTGCTAAAGGATCCAAGAAAGTTCAGACAACTTGTTGGAAGTTTAATTTACTTGACCATCACAAGGCCAGAGATTTCATACGCGGTAGGAGTCATTTCTCAGTTCATGCAAGAACCGAGAACTCCTCACTTGGAAGCAGCCAAGAGGGTCCTGCGTTATGTGAAGGGAACCGTTGGATATGGGCTCTTATATAAAAAGTGCGACAGCTTTTTATTAAGTGGATTCACGGATGCAGATTGGGCCGGAGATATAAATGACAGACATTCAACATCAGGCTACTGTTTCAGCACTGGATCAGCTGTAGTTTCTTGGTGTAGCAAGAAGCAAGATATAGTGGCTTTGTCTAGCACTGAGGCCGAATATGTGGCAGCAACAATGGCAGCGCAGGAGTGTGTTTGGATGAAGAGGTTAATCGTGGATGTCCTACATGAAGTTGATTATGCTGTGCAAATAGGATGTGACAATGAAAGTGCAGTCAAACTTGCGTTGAATCCTGTCTTCCATGCAAGGACAAAACACATAGAGGTGCGCCATCATTTCATACGTGAGAAGGTCCTGAGTGAAGAAGTTAAGCTGATAGGTGTACGCACCGATGCTCAAGTAGCAGACATATTCACCAAAGCATTAGTGAAGCCAAAGTTCCAAGGTCTTCGAAGTGCTCTCGGAGTTGTTGATAGGAGGTTTGCACTAAGGGGGAGTGTTAAAAATTAGCACAAACCTCAAAGCACGTGACATGCAAAGTTCGAGTCCTCTCCATTTACTCTCTCATTTGTTTTATTTATTTGTTGTTTCTTTTTCTCTGGTTTACCAAGTCAAAAGACGTGAGAATTGTTCACGTCGGTTTGCGATTATCTAGGATTAGTTGTTGCTAAATAAGGGGACTACTATTAGGATATCTAAGTAGTTAGAGAAAAATATGGGAATCTAGTTCGTGGGTCAGTGCTATATATGGACCATGCTGTAATCGATTGAGATATACAGAAATTCATAAAATATTCCCATAAGATATCACCAGTCTTCACTGTTTGTCGTTCTCCGTCTTATTTGTTTTAGACAACACCCTGATACGTCTTTGATACTTCTCTGACATCAAACAAAAAACAAGCACCTTCAAAATGATAAAAGACTGAATAATAGAGAGCTTTTGCAAGGGTTGTTTTGCCAATTCCGCCAGTTCCATGAATCCCCAACATGCAGACGCCTTTGTCAGATTTATTTATAAGTGAGATCACTTCTTCTATCCGAGGCTCAAGTCCAACGATGCAATCAACGTTATGGAAGCGTTTAGGTGGCAGCATAGAATATGCATGTTCCACGATCCTTTCAACAAATCCAGATTCACATCTGCAAAAGAGCATATTTACTTTTCACTATGAAGATTATTTATCTGCGAATAATGTCTTCTACTGTATTTCTTTCCTCTTTTAATACATAGTTATCAATAGAATATTGTTTCAGTTCTTTAAAAAAAAAAAAAAAAGTAGAGGGAATGAGAAGTGAATAATCATATAATTCCAACATTAATAAGGTCTCTAAATTTTGTAATCCCATCTCTATCTAAAGGTTTCTAAGTTCAATTGTAAAACTATGAAATATTTTCTGCTCAAATGACACCGTCTAAGTAAATCAAAAGACTCAGGCTGAAAGTTGTAAATTCAAAAGAATAAAACAAAGCCCAAAATTAAACTTTAAATGCCCACAATAAAATTACTCTTAGGACCCCAAGTATGCAGAGATTGACCTTTGTGTGCTATATTGTCAGCAACTATTAAGTACTAACAAAGAATTAATAAAGTTCATCAGCAGAAGGCAATAATGGTGCAAACAAACCTACCCGTCTTCGAAAAGCCATGTTGATGATAAACTAGCAGCTTCGAACAAAGCAGAACGCCATTTGCACACTTTCTCTAGGTCATCTCTATACCTATCTTCAAGAGCAGCCCTGGCTTCTTCAAAGCTATTTCTCTGATATTGAACATCCAATAAATCCACTTTGTAAAAGATGGCCATAACCAATTGATTCTTCTGTTTCTTGCACCAGATGATGTGGGTGAGTTCCTCTAGGCACCATGTGGAAGTAGCATAGTTTGTAGAGAAGACAATAAGGGAAATCCTTGACCTCTCAATGGCTTTGATAACGGCAGGTGCGATTCGTTCCCCTTTCCCAAGCTTCTTGTCATCAATGAAGGCGTTGATCCCCTTACGTCGTAGAGAATTGTAAAGAGGCACAGTGAAGGCGTGGCAAGTATCTTCACCTCTGAAACCCAGGAAAACATCATATCTGTACTTAGTTTTGCTGGTGAAGCCACTTGAATCGCCATGTATATGGCTGCAACAATCGCAGTGGTGAAGCTATGTTCTGAGGTCTGAAACTAAGGTTTTGATCATTCAAGATGGTAGGAAATTTGTTAGAAGGTTCAGGTCCATCAATTTCATTGGTTTGTTCACTTGTTATGATCTCTGAATGGCGCAGAGGATGTTGCCTTGTTTTTGTTTGACCCTTTTTCTTTTTTTACTTTTATAACGGTGCGGCAGACGATCGATCCTTTTTTTCCTAGTTTGTTTTATCACAGTATTTCATATTTTGTACTACTATATATTTTGGATTAGAATAGACTCGAGTTTTATAAAAACATAAAGAATAAAGTGTACGCAGGTAAGGTTTTAGAGTAAGGGAAAATTGTTGGGGAAAAAAAGAATAAGGGCAAATTATTTTGCAAATACCTATGTTTTCCCATAATTTTTAACTAGAATTTACTCTCCCGTGCGATGCACAGGAAGAATTTATGATTAGTTCCAATTCATTGTAACCTCCATTACCACAAAAATATCAACACAACATATTACATTCCTTATACAAACAATGGTATTGTAATTGCCATGAAATAAATTTGCCCATTTAATAACTTTATGTTTACTTATTTAAAATCAAACTTTACCAACAACCCCCATTCTTAAATAGCATATATGGGAACAATTATATCACATTTATAAAGATATTTTACTGCATACCATACTTTCTATTTCACTCGAACGGTGAGCACTCAATATATTTAGTTACATGCTATAAAAAAAAAAGGTATCTGGTCACAATATACTTAAAGTTTATTATTCTAAGTTTAAATCCCACAATGAAATATAATAATCACTATCATAAAAATCGTTCCAATTAACCTATTATTATGAAATACGTAGCGGTTGATTTTACTTCTCTCTTGCAATGCACAAGGACATTAAAATTTAAAAATTAATAATATTTAAATGTTGAATATTACAAATGCACGACCTCGTAGGAAAGTTTATTATTGATGTCAATTAAAAATAGTTTGCATTTAAAAAAAAATACCGAGCTAATATAATTAGAAAGGATCAGATCCTTACATTAGAATTATCTAGGAAAAGATAGCCGCGCAGAGGAGTGATGTGCCATTATTACCATTAAGTAATGATAATAATCTCAAATCCAATTGAGGATCGATACACACTAATATGAAAAAAGAGGTATTTATGTCTATATGCATGAAAAGGGTTAGAAGCAAAATGGCATAAGCAACTATTTCACACATTTCAGTATTCTTCATGCAATTAGTGTTAGCAAGTTCTCCACTCGATGTAGCTTTGGCAAGCTTGGCTGCCATCTTATTTTAGATTCAAATCCAACTACAAATAGAACACTAAAATTGAACTGATGATTCACAAGGGGATGCGAATGAGAAGTAAAGCATCCCGTAGGCCAGCAATCATTCAGCTTCAGGTAGCCACAAAAAGTAGCAAAATATGCGTCCATCAAAACAATCTTTATCTTCATTCACCCAATAAGACTCTATTTGCACGGGACTCCTTACAAATTATTGCACCATATTAGTCAAGCGGCAAAACAGAATAGAGAGGATATACCCAAAAAAAACACCAGCCACACAAAAATTTCTCACATGCATTTTAACAAACACCTATCAAGCAAACATATGTTAGAGCATGTTATATTCTATCCTTGCCCCACATTTCAATCTAGAAGAACCAAGCATAGGACAACATAAAAATTAAGTTAGCTAAATATAGCAAAGTGAGATAGCAATTTAACAACAGAAGAACTAAACCCATAGGAATCAAGCAGAAGATTTGTGTGGAGAGCACTGGTCGTGGCCTTATTGGTCTGCGTCAAATCTCGCCATATTTGATTCTCACATAGAGGGACTTCAACTTCTCTTCCAGAGTCCAGTTCAATTTCCCAATCTGAGCTATCTCTTCTTCCTTCATCCTCAACCTCTTTATCGTCCCCACTTCAATTGCCTCTAAAATCATCTTCTCTTGCTTTTTCTACTTCTCATCCAAGACCACCCTCATGTTTTCCATCTGTAACCGATTCCCTATTCCACAAGAAGGGACGATAAAGCAATGGTGAGAGAGAAAGAGATGAAGAGAAACCAAGGGAGAGTAGGGACGCACATCTGATGTGTACGAAGGACAGAGATCTCTCTCTTAATCGTAATTTTTGGCCTCTCCTCATCCTTAGACTGAAAAAAGGAGCTAGGAACAGCCATTAATTCTCCCTTTTTCCAGTGATGTGAGGGAGGAGGTTTTATGTGAAATTCTTTTCCATCTATGTAAAAAATATTACTTACATAGAAAATTTCCTTCCTTCTCTCTTGTCACGTTTGGTAAAGAAAAGAAGAAAATGAAAGGCAAAGGAAACAAACAGAATTTGAATTTTGAATTTAAAGTGAAGAAATGTTAAAATGAGTAGGTATTGACGTGTAACAGGTGTATAAGAAACTAACAGTCTGACACGCAAGCAAAGTAAAAAGAGTGGAAGCTGAAACACTCTTCAAGGAGGCCGAAATATATGATAGATGTGAATAATATTTGCACTTTCTTAGCCAACAAGAGAGAGAAAATTAAAAATGAACTCCATGCAACCTCAGTTAAAAAAAAAAAAAAAGAGAGACGCAGCCCCATGCATGAGCTGGTACTGTTCACATAGGCGTCACTGTTCATAGCACAGTAAAATAAGTGAGAAGCCATTGTGAATAAGAAAATGGCTCAGCTTGACTCTGATTTTTATTTATTATATATATAGGTTTAATACCCATATGTTTTTCTCTCGTAATTGAATTCTTGAATTTTACTTTAGGGGCTAACAGTACTAAAAAGATTAAAGTTACCGGGGGTAATGGTGCGAGCAAAGTAAGAGGATAATTAAGGGGGGGAAATGCTTAGATGCCAAAAAAAAATTGAGGAAAAATAACTCAAATAGTTTTTCTTTGACTTTTTTTTAACTGCAACTCTACACCCCCTTCATCCCCATCATACCCGCAATCAATGGTTAAACCTTGCAATCCCATACTTATGCCAACTGGATTACAAAAGTTTCAGAATTATTGATTGACTGCCAATGGAAACTTCAAAAGTGTTGTTTGTTATATGTGATTGTCGGAGTCTTGGTCTATTATTGAAACCATGTCGAAGGGTTTGATCCGCTGGCCTCTGTTATTTTTTCCACTCGACTCGATCTATCTCATTCTTTTTACTTGTTTTTAACAATTCTGTTTCACCTCAAGATGGGATTTGTCATTTATACGCAAAAATCAATGTAACAATCGGTCCCAATGGACTTCATTTCAGAATTTCCATTCATGCACATTGGTGTCTTTTTTTAATTTCATTTTTGCATGAAATACCTAATATATTGATCCTTAACAGAAAATACAAGTTAAAGAATCAAGATAAGTAGCTACGCTAAGGTTGAAGAATAATATACATGAGATCCATAACTTCTACTGAAAGGGCTTTTAGAGTTCTACGCATAAAACCACATAATCTGCAAAATCAATTGTTTCATGAGAGTTTTCTGTTATTAACATATATAACCTTCAAGGGTTATATATTATGTGATTATGTAAGCTAATTCTAATTGTGTTATTGTAATTCTTAAGTTGTTTAAAGGCCAATAAATAAAATTTATTGACTACATAGTTATACTTCGTTTTGCTGCTCGAATCGCCATGGCTGGGATACAAGTACCAGTGCAAGCTGCTTGCTATATAATGGGATTTAATTGTGAAAGCAGAGCTACAAATTCGGGAAATGTCGTTCATAAGCAAATTATGAAAGAAAATTATCTGATGCATTCACCAAATGCCTTTAAATTCGGGTCATCATTCAGTACTCTTCACAATGATATGCACCATGTGCTCATTATTATAATACAATCCAAACTAATCCAAAATCTGATATGAATGATTTAGATTTAAAACTTTTAATATGCAATTTTTTTCAATAATAAATTTATTTTTGAAACAAGTGTTAGTTATCAAGTTATTTTTATTTTGAATTCTCTATATAAAAATTTAAATTCAATCTAGAGTATCCAAAATGAATTTGGATAGTTTAATCCATCTTTTGGATCCGATACCCTCAAATATTGAACGTAATTGATACTCTCACTTATTCAAAGTTAAGATGCACTGTACGTAAAAGATGCTTCACTCCTGGTTTGAAAAAAGCACAAACAAATGCTTAACTGCTTTATTTGACACTGGAAATGACTGACACAATGAGGGGCTCAAAGATTATTCAGGACCATTATATTAATTTTTTTATGAATAATGTTGTAAATTGAGAGCCAAGCCCAAAAATGGACGGAGAGAACAAATACACAAGGAAGAGTGAATGAAACTATATATTCTGACTCAGGTTATGACTCAAATTTATGAGTCGTTCTACTTTAATTTTATCTCAAAGTAAAATTTTCCGCATCAACTCAATTGTACTCGTATGAACAAATGATGCGAACAAGTTACCGCTAAGAGTAAAAAGACATGCCACTGAAAAAGGAGAGACAGACCTCATAGTTATAGCCAGTTCATACTGTCCCATCTCGATTAGGACCGGACAAAAGCGGGAGAGGATGAGATGGAAGCTGAGACGGGACAAGATAAGATGTGGGACAACCTCATCTCTCTAACTCTCTTGTCCGAAGATATATACGCGCGCATGCACATATATGTATATATTTTAATTTTTGTTATAGATATTTTTGTTTTTCTATTCCATTAATACAAAAAATATAAATATTAAGTTCAAAGAAGTAAACGCAGGTCACGTATTTGAATAAATTTTTAACTAAAGTATATATTTAGTCCTTTAACTTTTTATAAAGTTTTAATTAGGTTCTTCAATTTTAAAAAGTATACTTTTAATTCTTTAACTCTAAAATTTTTTAAAAAAATAATGACATTAAGATCTTAAGTGTTGATAAAATATTCTCAAATGGTAACATATTAAATTTAATTTTCAAAACATTTATAATTTTTACAAAAAATCATTATTGAAACCTAATGATTTTAGGATTAAAGAACCAAATCATGCTTTTTAAAGTTAAGAAATCAAATTGAAATCTTATACAAAGTTAAAAGATCAAATGTATACTTTAGCCTAAATTTTTTACTTTGATGTTTATAAAAACAAAAAATGTTTTTAAAAATTTAAATTATGCAAAATTCAATCAATACGATGCGATAATGCACTTTTGTCAATATATGTTTAGACTTAATTGGAATCAAGGCTAATGGCATCTACATATAATATTTCTGTAATACATACTTTAATTACTCCACCAGAAGCCTATTAAATTTACTTCGAACCACTAAGCCAAATTTAATCCTGAAAAATAAAAATACCTTTACTAAACTCTTTATTAAAGGTTCTTCTAAACACATGGTTTGATCCTGTATAAGAGATAGGATTTTCTAAAAAATCTTAAACCCTTGAAATTACTTACAAAATGTCCTATCAAGTGGTTCAGACATCCATTTAATCCCTGACTTTAACATCAATACAGACCTTTAGCTAGACCAATAATATCAAACCTTACCACGAGGGGTGTTCAAGGCAGGCCCGTTTCGGTCCAGGCCTTATTGGGACGGGACGGGCCCCTCTTGAAATTTTTCGGAACCAGACAAACCGGGATGGGACAGGACACGGGATCGCCCCGTCCCAATCCCATTGATTTTTTTATTTTTTATTTTATTTATGTAATATCATTTTCTTCATATTTTTTTAAGATTTGACACTATTATATGGAACAATGAATATATTTATTTAGAGCTTTTATATTTGTTGATGATTTGAGACTATTGATGATTAGAATTTCTAACAAGTTTTTATTGTGTTAAAAGCTTTTGTTTAGAGTTTTTAATGACTATTATATGTAATATTTTGAGCTTTTGTTTAAGGGTGCCCAAAGAAATAAAAAAGAAAATAAAAAGATGTTTTTATAAGGCCTAAGCCCAAAAAACTACAATTAGAATAAATAATCAGATTTTATTAAAAAAACATTAAAAAAAATATCGGGACGTCCTGGTCCCATCCCGGTTCCGTCCCGATCGAAACCACGACAATACCGGGACGGGACGGGACGGGACGGGACACGAGACAGAAAACTTGTCCCGTTACTATTCATCGGGACAAAACCGGGATGGGCCTGTCCCAGTCCCGATCCGCTCCGTGAACAGCCCTACTTGCTAAAATAATAAAATATCTATCTACTAACAGACAGCCATCAGAGCATATGGCACTTAACTGTCGGTTATGGGTGCCAATACTTTCCTCTTTACAGAGGTAATTACATCCCATAATTGCATTACATAATCACAGAAATATAGATGTACACAAAATACATATGGCCATACATGGCTTAACAAAACCTCTAAATATAAGCAGTAAAAGACTACACAGATACCAGCTATCTTATTTGCATATGCTCCCAACTTTTCAAATTCCTTCAACTACCACACCTTTGCCCTTTCGAGCCCCCTGCCTTCGCTATATGTCATGGAAGAAAGGGGTGAAGTTCTAAGAATCTTAGTAGTGACAACAGTCCATTATACAATTATACAAAGCTCATAAATATATATAAAACAAGTCATATTCACAACACTTGCAACCAAGCATAAACAATGATGCTCAAAATCATAAGCTTTGCACACAGATATAATCAATGATGCTCATGCATCTCACGCTTTGCAAACAAATAAAATCAATGATGCTCATGCATCCCACGCTTTGCAACACACATGGCTATGACAATTAAATTAACATCACATACTCATAATTGAGTATAGCTCTACGAGCTCAATGCAAAGCAAATTCCACATACTCATAACTTAGTACAAGTCTATGAGCTTAATGCAAAGCAACTTCCACATACTTATATTAGAGTACAACTCTACAAGCTCAATGCAAAACAGCTTCCACATACCATGCCAGAGTACAACTCTATGAGTTCACAATTATTCGTCATAGAACATATCCACCATATATTCATTAAAGAATATAGGACCATGGCACAAACAGACATGCAAAACTATTGCATAAGTATATAAGAGGAAGGGAGTCACTATCTGGAATCTCTTCTTTTGATTTACCTTGTCCAGATTTCTTCTTTACTGGCTTTCTTGGTGGGCTCAAATCCTATAATATGGCTTCATATATAAAAAGGTCAATGCTTAGTCCATTTAACTTTTATTATCAAAACATAACTTCTCTTGACTCATTAATAAACTCTATTCTTATTATTTAACAGTTGGTCATCCTAAACAATATTTTTTACACAAACTATTCTCTTTAGAGAGTTTTCTCCCTTATCATAACCCATACCGTTACTTTACTTAATAATAGGTTAACTTGGTTAGAAATATTATATAATCACAACAATTTTATTTTATTTCATTTTTTCTTAAAAATAATTCTATAAGCTCTCTTAGCTTTTATTCCCAATCAACCTAATATTTATCATGTAAATTCAAGCTAAGAAATTTCAATTTCTAACCATCTACCAATCTTCTTAATTTTTGGTCTAACTTTTCTCCAACAACCTTTCCAATAACCTCTATCAATTGTCAATTTTTAACCCATACTTTAATCATTAACTGTATCATTGAGAATTTTTCATATTTATATCTTAAAATAATTTCCAAACATCATAAACACTAATCCATTTACAATGTCCATTCACCATTTGGAAACCTCAAACAAACCTCAATAATGAATTGCAAATCAATTCCTAGCTTAATTTCTTTCATCCCCAAAACAGCCACCAAGTTTAGTTCTAAGTTCATTCATTAAATCTCCAAAACTTTCCATTGTTTTCATTCTATAACTGCTAGTATATTCCTTACTTTTCTCTTAATCTTTTCCCCAATAACTTTTTACAATACCTCCAAAATACTTTCGAGCTATCACTTTGAAATCTCAATTAATCTTATCATCAATTCAAAACCCCAAACTTTAACATTTGTGTCAATTCTTAACTTCCTTTATTTCCTATATCCTTCAGCCAAACATTTTGAATATCCATTGACATTATATTACAACTAAGCAATTACCCTTTAATAACTTCTAAAAATCTCTAATAACTTAAAACCAATGACTTTCTAACTTCATTTAGGAAAACTCTAAACTCTTGATTTTTATGATCCTAAACACAACTAGATAACTCAATGGATCATTTAAAATAACTGTATAACATCAATTAGTGAATTCCTTATTTTCGCTATTTCACAAACAATTACCGTTTTAGCAACCTTATATTTATTTAATCACCTACAGCCGCAAATTCTATTTAATTTCACTCCCCAACTACACCATCTTCTTGAATCCCTTAACCTCTCATCCAACCAAGGAGTTCCATTTCCTAGCCAACGGCAACATGTGTGTGTGTATCCTACATTTGAACCTCATACACGCCTCTTAGCCTCTAAAAATTTCCAAACAGTTATACACATTAAATCTGGAACTTTCCAGATTTAAACATACCTTTCATAGGTTCAAAACTCCATATGCAATCACTTAAACCCAACACTATAAACTTGATCATTGCTTTTTACTTCCAATCTGATTTTTTTAGCTTCCAAACTCACCCCTTCCGGCACACACAAACATAATTATATGTGGATGTATATCTTTCTAATTCAGTTTCAGATTCAAGTGCAAACATATAAACTATCAGTTATGCGTATATACATATATATATACACTCTCATATCAGATTTTTGAATAACTCCTCTGGACAGCATAATGCATAAACGAAAATCGTCATTTGAGCAGCAATAACCGATAAGGAATCACATCTAAACACATGCAATATCATTTAGATTTGCATATGTATCCTCTATTTCAAACTCACATGGTTTGACGCCATATAGCAGAACAGGGGAAGGAATTTCGAGTGTTGAAATCATCAAAAACATCTCCCAACAACACATGCAACACTACAATTCACTTATGCAAGCTTCTAACTACATCTTCCAACCAATATTTCATTCAATTCCTATCTTTCTTTGACAACCCAGATTTTAATCTCTCATAATCTCCTCCAACACGCAGAAAACAAAAGAAATAAGGATAGGGGAGTGTTAAGCGGTCTTATCCCAGTCAGAAAACACAATTACACGTAAACTTCTCCCCTCCGATCACTACTTCGCCGGCGACGTACTTCTCCCTGACTCCAAGGTTTTCTCTCAGTCTCTCTCTGTTTTTCTCTCGGCTTGCAGGTGAAAAATGAAAAGGAAGAAGGCATGCTGGCAAATTATAAGGGTGGGGGCGTGTAAATGACCACAACACCCTTTACTTTATTACCTACTGCCCATTTCATCCCTTTCTCTACATGATAAGCTCAGAAATTAATCTATGATATTTTATATGGGTTTATATTATCTTTAGCTTCTTTGACTTATAAAATAATTATCCTAAAATTTTTAGCTCAAATATAGACCTTTAACTATTTTTCTTAAATTTTTAAGAAATAGGTCATTTTTTACTCCCAAAATTATCCTTCAAATTATGTAAACCACTTTTTGGGGAAATTAACTCTTTCATAATATCCTAAACTCTCAAAATTAATATTGCATAACTTTTTCCCAATTTTCTTCGGCATTAAGTAATTTTAAAATTTTAATCAATCTCTACTTGTCAGAACTAAAAAAAATGGCATGATTATTTTGCTGATTAAATCAAATATTCATTACTATGACTTAATTACATGTTATTTGGATACTTAATTAAAACTATATTTCAAAGGAAATATACATTTAGTTTATTATTTTTGGTAAAAAAAATTAAAATCAAAATGGTGATACAATTTTTCTCATTGAAAATTAAAAAAAAAATCCCACATGACTTCCCGGTCTTTTCCTGTCCTGACTGGAATTGAGACGGGATGGGAAATGGCAACACGTAATGGGGCTGTCTCGATCCCGTTTGTCCTGTAAAGACGCCTAGTTAGAGTTAGGAAAAATGAAAAGACTAAACTTGCAGTATATTTGCACTCAATAGGCATCTCATTCTTCCACATCCAGTGCTTGTCTCTCATAGTTACGTCAACTCCAAATAAAAAGCCATTCCTTTTTACGACGCCGTCCAGAGTTGCAGAAAATAATCAACATGCAAATGTCAAGATAAAAAGGAGAACAACCAGCTGGCAGTGAAATTTTCAGCCGACTGGTTTTAGTACTTATCATTAGGATGATTATTTCAACGGTTCAGATTTAAATTTTTTAACTAATTACTTTTAAATAAACAAATTTTTTTTGAAAAACTGATAGTTCAAAATTTTTTATTTCACATTGTGTATACATTAAAATAATTTTTTTGAAGAATAAAAATAAAAAATAATATTTAATCCGAAACATCCAAATTAATCTAGACCATGTGTAATGGTGATAAGTTCTTGTTACTTCTTATTACTCATTTGTCCGCTTAGCACCGAAACTCATTTCCAGTTCTTGGAATTCATAAGCCCCACACTTGATTATGGAAATATCTGGTAACTTTTACACATAACCTATATTTCCACACCATTCCGATCCAAACCCAAAACCTTATGAAGGCCCCCCTAACTATTCTGAAAAGTCACCACTTAATCGATTACCAAGAAACAATACATGAACTTGTATACTAAAAAGGTTTAAAAAAAAAAAAAAAAAGGACCTGTAGGAACATCACTTTGTACCCCAATGCATTTTATTACAACCATTGATGCTTTTGGAAAGCTTTGAACGATACAGATTGCCGGCCTAATTTTATTCTTTAAAAAAATTGTATTTAGAACATCATTGTTCAGTTTTGAAAATAATAATAGAATAGCTAGGTATAGAAAATCCATCCATGTTAATCTTATTCTTTAAAAAAATTGTATTTAGAACATCATTGTTCATTATAATTGCTGCGTTGTACTTATACGTTTGAATATACCGACGACTTATGATTTTTCAAATTGAATCGCAATGCTAATGAGTGATTGCTTTTCTTTTTTATTCACTTTGTTTAATTTATGCGGTCACTCTGCCCATAGCACAATCATCTCACTCATTTATTTTCTATTGCTTTATAATGATTAGAATTACATTTGACATGACCAACATGCAACCTGATTTTGAATTACTATCCCAGCAATATTCTATAAGCAATATTGCAAACATTTGGAAAATGCATAATTTAATATTTCAATTGGATCAATATTAATTTAATATTTCAAATGGATCAATATTAATTTCTTCTCATAACATTGCTTGCTATACTTTCGATTTTTGTAATAGATCAAAGCCATATCTAGTCATTGAAACTTGTGAACTTTTTAAGAATGTAGTACAATTTTTTTCAATTCTTCCTCACCCAAAATTTTACATTCTTTAATTCAAATAAAAATACTAAAAACGGTTTTGCATCCTACACATTGTTCAAATCAATTCTCAATTAAAAAAAATATTGATAATAAACGTATATATAAAAATGTTTGATCTTATCGCTAACATTTTCATCAAAATGTTTTTTGACAATTAATAAGTATTTTTTTCAGAAAAGGCACTAACTATATTTCAATAGCAATTTTTTGTTGTAAAATTCAGAGTAGATGCAAAACCATTTTCCCTGTAACATTACTACATCCAATCCTAAATATACAAAATAAACAAGGAGCTCATTTTGATTTTAAATATAAAATCTTAATTCATCTTGCCCCCAAATTTATAATTTTTTTTGCCTAAAATAATCCCTATTAATTGCACATATCAAAAGGCCTTTCAATTAAGAAGTAATTCTAATGCATATGACTAAATAAGATAGTGCAAAAAAAATGCCAGAAAATATAAATCTTATTTCAGCCTGTGTTTCCTCTCCAATCATGCAAATATGTGGAATGGAAGCAAATCCGACACTTTCAACCCTCTCAATGGGTGAGACAAGGGGCCTGCTATCACTATATCTCTTTGTTCTTTGCATTTTGCTCATCTTATCCAAGAACAGGTTGAGCAAAAGCGATGGAATCCCATTCGATTAAACAGACAAGACCTTCTAATCTCACCCCTTTTCTTTGCCGATGACTTGATATTTTTGCAAGAGCCAATCCTGAACAGTACGAATCATTAATAACCAAGTGCCTTTCCTCTTTCTGTGATGCATCTGGACAGCGAATTAGTAACGCCAGAATGATGGTTTTCTTTTCACACAACGTTCACAATAATGTTAGGCAACAACTGAGTGATGAATTGGGATTCACCCAAGCAGCAGATCTAGGCAAATATCTTGGAGTACCCTTACGCCAGGAAAGGGTTACTAAAGATACGTAGCACTTTATTATTGACAAGGTAAGACAGATATTCACTAGTTGGAAAAGCCATCTTCTCTCATTTTGGGCGTCATACTCTAGTCAAAACTGTCACTTCAGCTATGCCTAACTATGCAATGCAAACGACCTTATTGGCCATTAGCTGTTGTGAAGATATAGACAAAAGTGCAAGAAATTTTCTCTGGGGGTCAATAGATGAAAATAGACATGTTCATTTAGTGGCATGGGACAGGGTCTGCACTTCCAAATAGACAGGTGGCCTAGGTTTGACACTCTTGGTTACAAAACTAGGCGTTCCTGATAAAGTTGGGTTGGGGGTTGATCACTGACAGGGATGCTCTCCGAGTGAATGTAGTGGGAGGTAAGTAGCGTTGTGGGGAGGATATGCTACGTATCCACAATTGATATGGAGCGTCGAGGATCTCGCGTTTGGAGTAGTATAACAACAACATGGAATAAGGTGAAAGAAGGAGTCAAAGTAATGGAGGGTCCCAACCAAGGTGGAAGCACACTAAGCATGGTCGCTTCCTAATTCAGTGTGCTTACTCTCTTCTCAGTGGGGATCGGAGTTTAGTGAACCCCTTGGGGAATAAGCTAATGGAAGTTGAACACTCCCCAATAGTGCAAAACACACTTATGGTTCCTCTCCCAGAACAAGCCCATTGCTAACTGAAGGAAATAATATAGATAGAGAAAGGAAACGTACTAGGTTGGGGTGAGGCTGACTACTTGAGTTTTGATAGAATGGTACAGTAAATGCACCAGAGAGAGGAGAAGAGAACATTAAAAAGCTCAACGGTTAGGGTGAAGAGAATGCATAGAGGCACCTCCTATTTATAGGGTCATGGTGGCTCTTATTTCAGGAAGCGACAATGTCCTTTATTTATTGCAGGATAATATTTTGATTCCACGATCGACAATTAATATCTGATTGATTTCTCTCTAATTAATCAAGTACTTAATACTTGATTAAATATTTCCTAATCAATCATTAATTGCTTTTGATTTGTGATTGATTTTCTTGATTTAAGAGATTTTCTTCTTTTGAATCAAGCAGTCCGGCCCATCAAGGGCAAACTCGGACCCAATATCTAACAGTAACAAATTAAAAGAAAAAAGGGGTTACATCTAGATGAGATTTGCACTGTTTGCAAAAAGGAAGTAGAAACTGTTCTCCATGCTTCACGTGAGCAAGGGATATATATATGGATGAGCTTGGCCGTTTCCCCGACAAATCACCGCTTTCGGGCTACTAATGTAAATTCACGACTAGGTTCGCCTAAATACGAAGGAGAATAAGATGATAGGGAGTGGGAAGTGGTGTGACTTGTTTGGCATCATGTGCTGGGTCCTTTGGAAACGACGCAGTGAACTACTTCACCACAATGTGAATAGTGGCATCTCTAAATGCATTGTAGAAGCTAATGGCATTGCCGGATGTATGGCCCGTGCAACATCGAGCATACTCCACAGGAAAAACAATCGCCAACCCCCCAGTGACGACACTAACTTTAATATGTTGACGCGGTTTTTTCTATGTTGACGCATGCAGCTGGACGTGGAGGAGTTTTACGCAAGACTGATTGTACGACTATAGAATCCTTTTTAGCTTGAGTAGAGGGAGCGTATAGCCTGGGTAGTGAGATATGGGGCTGCATTTGGGGACTACGAAGAGCCTGGGATAATGGCTATCAACAAGTCAGAGTTTTCACTGACTTCACCGAAGTAGCTACTCTAAGTGCAAGTGGTACAAAAAGCGTCGATATATATGAGGATGCAACCCTCATTACAGAAATGCAAAACATTATAAGTAGGGATGGGACCATTCAAATGAGACACATCAATGGGTACGGGTGAAAATATGCTAGGCTAAGCTAGGTTTTAACCAAAATTAAAGTTTGAGTTTGGGCCTAAGCCTGTATGTAGGCCATTTTTTAGGTTCAAACCTAAGCCTTTAAAAAGCCTTACAAGGCTTGAAACTTGTTTAAAGGCCTACTTAAAATGTGGGTCTTTAAATAGGCTTAAATACTCATGTCTCCAAATTCATATATAATCTTTCAAACTTATCCAAAAGTTTGTTATATGTTAAAGCCTGGGATTCATTCTCGATCACCTCCAACATAAGAGATTAGTAAGAAAAAATGTCTAATAAGAACAATTGTCTGAATAGGAAGTAATACAAAAAATCAATCATATGTTGATTGAGGAGGTTCATTTTCTAAAATTAATCAAGCATAACAAATGGCATGTCAAACTGGATTTTACCTCTATTGCTTTTCTCACATAAATTGGGACAAACTCCTTATACAAAGATTATAATATTTTATTTGAGCATCACTAAAATAAACTTATAAAAATTATTATGCTTTAACAAACAATGCAAATCAAGGGAGAGGGAACGAGCTAGTATTGCTGTCTTGAGCAGTCAAAGAGAAGAGATATAAAAGGGAATGACTGACGAATGAAAAGGTTGAGCTTTTAAGCCTAGCCTATTTACTAAATAGCTTAGTCTGTTTACTTAAAGTAAGTTAGGTCGCCAAATTTATTTTCATCCCCAAAGATAGTAGACTTAGTTGCTAAAAAAGCTCTGTGCATAGGATTCGGTCTCCAAGTTCTTTCCAATGAGACCACTAGAAGCTTATTCTTTGATAAGGGCATTACTTAGTTTTTTTTTTACTTGTTTTTTTTTTCCTTTTTGCTTGTTTCTTTCCTTGTTATAAAAAAAAAAATTAACTTAACTATTTTTTTAATATTCTGAAAATTAATTATTTAATTCTTATTTTAAGAATCGAAGATAGAGAGTAACAGGAATTTTCAAATGATTCATAACAATATTTATATGCATATCATTAGATTGTAAAATTTTACTAACATAATTGACAACAAACAATATATCATACCACATGTTCATTTATAAATACATGACACAAATACATAATAGGGGTATTGACAACTTTTTTGGGGCCTAACGCGGTCACCTCACTTGCCCACGGCCCCGAAATCCCATCCAATAAACTCATAGACCCACACAAATCTAAAGTTGCAAATAAAACGTGAATTTTCTGGCAAAAAACGGCATAAAATTGGAATTTTTCATGGTGGGATATCAAAAGTACCATGAGGCTCTGTTTTTCTCTTTACCAAAACAGGGGATTGAAGAAATAGCTCTCCAATTGTGCTTGTTTCCCATTCTTCCCTGTCATGACAAGTCTTTGTGAAATCAGAAGAATTATTATAATACAAACCCTTCAGGCCCAACCCTTGACACTCCAAGATCCTACTGGCTTTAAGACACACTACTTATGTGGAGGACTGACGGATTAGTTTGAAAAATTTTCAAACCAGTAGAATTGTAGAAAGTAGAGGTTGACCTGTCCCATTCGTCATAAACATACATAACCAATTTACAACAACAATCTCTCAGGTTAAAAACTAAAAACCAGGGAAAGAAAGAGAGACTGCCCACCAATCTTATTGACATTAACAATCATTTTTGGGAAAAAAACTGCTTTCTTCAATATATGATAGCCAAAAATACAGAAATCTCCAAACATGCTTACCCATAGGAAATACTCTCTTGTAACACGAATGAAAAGTTCGGTTTCGTCTAATTCTCCAACAATACGTGAAAGGCGAAGAACTCAATATTAATAACAAGCAAAAACCTGGAAATAACAACTGGTAGAAAGTAGAGGCGTCCCTATCTGAGTCATTTGAGTTTTCTTTTGTCTTTTTTTGTCTTGATGGAATTCAGTTTTCTTTTATCAGCAGCCTTGAACTTTCTCAGGAACTTTGTTGGGTGGTTCATTAGGAAGAGAAGCAGTCGCTCTTCGTTTCAGGGAACATATTGGTGCCTTCATGGAAAGCTGAGAAGACTTGAACTGCAAATTCTCCATGTTTGTGTGTTGTTTATACACATAAATTCCACAGCAGACTACAGGCATATTTGGTGTCAAACATTTCACTTGCATTTTCACATCATTCCAATCCAAGATCAGATACCTATCAAGCCTCTTCCACTCCAATAGCTCAAAAGCCCATCTAATCAAAGAAGTACACATGACCTTGTGTACTCCCATAGTTTACATCTTCTTTCCTGGGTATTTCATGACCATTGATGGTCACAGAAGCATGGAAGCGGTGTCTCCCACTCGTGTTTGCCTTCCCTAACTGACATGCCAGAGCGGCACGAGGGAAATTCCCACGAGCACGAAAAGACAATGTCCCTCCTTCGCAACAATCATCAAGCCAATCAGGAAATATTGTTGCCGGCATACATATTCTGAGGAGATCAGTTTCATTCTTGACCTGATTCACCAAAAGATCAGATGCCAAAGGAGATTTCAGATTTGAAAACGACAATAGATGAAAGAATGGAGATATTATTCTTATTTCCATTTCTAACAAAAAGAGAGCATGTTCAAGTTAGGCATTCATAGATGTTCTATTATAATTTGAAGTTAGGCATTCAAAAATTAACTAGAGACACGAATGCAATGAGCGTTACACAGCAATCAGTTAACCTGAACATCAATTTGCGGAAAGTGATAGAAGAGAAGCTAGAACAGCAATTTTAAAAGAATTTTAAGGAAAGAATCTAAATACATAATAATGATGATGATGATAGCCGCTGCTGCAGCAACAGAGGAGCTGTGATGAGCATGGACCAATAAATCTTGACTACATAAAAGAATGACTATAGGGAAAAAAATTGGTCAAAGGTCAAGAAATGAATCGATGATTGCATTGGGAAAACTGAGGGTTGAAGATGTATCTATATCCAAAACGAAAATTACCAATAGCTATCTTCCTAGTTGCACATGTGTTTAATTCGATTTGGCTATCATATCCATAACAAAAGGAAAAGGGCAACAGAAATGACAAGGAAACAAACCTGAGACCATAAATGACCAATTGATTTGGCAGTTAATGATGTGCAATTCTCTGCCTTTATGTGTCTTAGCTTTGATGGCAACTTCGGCATGTCTCTTAGCTTCTTGCAGTTATCCACTTCCAGTTTCAACAATTCAACACACTCATTGATGCATTCAGGAAAGATCATAAAATCATTGCCCGATAGAGTTAACTCTTGCAAATGCCGGAAGAATTTCAGAACTAAGGCAAGATCTTCATCCAATAGACAACAGTTTTCAAGATTCAAGAAGTTTATGCTAGCACAGCCAGTAACTAGCAGGCTCTCTTGCGTTAATTTCATCAAAGATTTTCTGCTAGGAGTGTGACTGTCTCTCAACTCAAGCCACTTAAGATTTTGCAATGTGAATAAGCTGTTTGGAAGCTCCCTGAGACTTTTGCAAGAGCTCAGATTTAAACACTCAAGCTGAGTAAGACTTCCAATGGAAGGGGGGAGCTCCTTAATAGAAGTGTCTTCGGCCCAAATATCGGTTAAGGCATCCATCATTCCCACTATATGTGGGAAGTAGTCAAGACTCTTACAATGGCTAAGATTAATATCTTCGAGAGCTGGCAGGTTGATTTCACGTGGAAAGCTTGTAAGTTTGGTGCAGTCACTAACATCCAAGTGGACCAGCTTAGAGAGAGATCCCACTGAATGGTGTGTCTTGACCAAGTTGCAACACTCTCTAAACAACAAGCTTTTTAAATTTGGGAATTGAGACATATCAGGTACTTCAATTATGAATTCGCAATGTGAAACGTTCATGTATGTCACGAAGTCAAACCTCTGCAAAACAAAAACTAAATAATTGAATTAACAGTAACTACCAAGAGATATTATTTGGATATACAGACCTCCTCCTATTTCTGAAAAAGCTCCCTTGTATTGAAGACCATAGATCATTGAATTAATTAATAAATATCATTGTAATGAATTTTATAGTTATCTTTCAGAAATTAGATAAACGCATATGCTTTTTATGGTGGAAGGACATGTATATATGCTTGTAAAGAAAAGGAGTAGCTGTTAACATATGAACAAGTTATAAAACAAAATGAGCTATCCAATTTTGTAGCTATATTCGATTCTTATAAATTAGAATAACATGTAACTTGATATTTTCCCCAAAAGAATATTAATAATGTCTAAAGAAATTTGACAAGAAAACAATTATAAAATATGTTTAACAAAGTACCTTGAATGGCTCCCCCAGTCTGAAGATGCTATTGCATAACCTCAAGGAAGTTAGATTCTTAGGAGAAAAATCTGATGGTAAATTTGCAGAAGGATATCCATTCCAATCAAGCAATCTGAAACTATTGGGTAAATACTTAGGATTTGTTGAAAATTGTGTGTTCCGAACCACAAGAACTCTAAGATTATTCATCTTCTCAAAGGCCATACCACTCCAAGTCACTTCTTCTTGTTGTGGGGGTTCAAGCATTATTCCTTCAATGTTACTATTTCCCTATAATGCAATTTCACATAAGTAATGTTATAGTGTTAGACATGGCCAAATAGCACAATAAATTACATCACATGACTAGGAAATAGACAAGATTTAGATACTTACTAAATTTTCATGAAGCAATTTAAGAACATCTTTATAATACCATATTCTACTGCGTTTATTAGGCTTTGATGGTGCCTCTTGCCTAACAATCTCTCTACCTATTTTTTGTATTAGATCATGCATGCCCAACGTACCATTATCAGAAATAGTTATAAGAGATTTTTCAACAAGCACTTCAAAATAAAACCTTCCAAAATCACAAGCTTCTACCATGTCTTCAATGCGTACAAATATCGTTGCCTTAAAAAAACATGCAATATCTAGGAAAATACGCTTAGCATTGTCCGGTAAGCAATCATAGCTCATCTTTAGTATCTCATGAATTGTTCTTTCCGGGATCCTCTCATATTGTTCCAATGTAGACCTCCATTCTTCTAAGTCTCTGTGTGCCAAATTGGAGCCTATCAATTTTAAAGCCAGAGGAAGGCCTTGTGCATATCTGCTCGCACAATTTGACATATCTTGATATCCTTCTGGAGGTTGGCTCAACTTGAAGGCATGCCAACAAAAGAGTTCAAGCGAGTCATGATCATTTAGCTTCATCATTTCATATGTCTTTTCAACATTACGTGCAATTAGCAGTTGCTTGTTTGTTGTTGTTATGATGACCTTGCTTCCACAACCAAACCAATCACACTCTCCTGCAAGTTGCTCTAGGTGATCAAGTTGATCAACATCATCAAGAACCAACAAAACCTTTTTATGTGAGAGTCTATGTCTTAGAATATTTATTCCTTCATCGACACTGTTAAACTTCATCCTCTTCCTCAAGAATCTCTGATAAAAGTGTTTGCTGAAGACGAACAATGCCATGATATTTCATTGATGCTTCTCTGACGTCAAACAAAAAACGTGCACCTTCAAATTGATAGAAGATTGTATTATACAAAGCTTTTGCAAGGGTTGTTTTGCCAATCCCACCAGTTCCATGAATCCCCAACATACAAACGCTATGATCACTTTCACCCAGAAGTGACATCACTTCTTCTAAACGAGGCTCAAGTCCAACCATGTAATCAATGTTATGGAACCGTTTAGGAGGCAGCCTAGAATATGCATCTTCAACAATCCTTTCAATACACGCAAATTCATATCTACAAAAAGGAAATTTTCTATTTTTAAAATGAAGATATTCATGCAAAATATGTCTTCATTTTTCAGTTTACCATGTATCTTTTTTGCTTGAAAAGGAGAGGGGGGGAAAATCATACTTCGATGCTTTAAAGATAACATCAATATGCATCAATTTGCTCTCTTATTATCTTTATCCCTCGACACGTACAATAAAAGTATCTAAAAATTATACAGTATATATTTAATATTTAATTTAAAAATATTTGCTGCTCCACCAAATAGAAATAGACCAAAAAACTATAAATCCAAAACAACAAAATTATGCTTTTCAAATACTAAAGTAATAACAAATCATTATTAATGTCAATTATAACATCTTACTAATCCCCACAAATACTGAAGCTTATCCAACACTCATGTGATACAAAAGATAGTGTACTCCAAAGGCTAATTATTCTATCATCTTCTCCTTTTTTCCAACCAAAAATTCTATAGCTATGTATTTTTTTCGGCCAATATAGTCATATATGAATGTCCGCAATAATATTGGATTTCAAACTAAGCAGAATTATTAGAAATATGAGCTGGATTCAGAAACTGAGAAAATAAAGGTACAACTCTCAATAACAACAGACGCTTTGTTTAGTAACATATCTTCTACACGATTTCTTAGGACTTCACGTTTACAAAAATTGACCTATTCAAGTGCAATAATAACAGTGTGTTTGGCTCGAGTAGAAGGAAGAAGAGAGATTTTAATAAAAAGAAGAGGAGGGGAAGAAGGGAAAGGATAGCTGCAAAATGGAGGGTAGGGAAGAATAGAGAGAAAAGGAATTTTAACAATCCATTGTTTAGATTGATTGAAAGGGGAAAAAAAAACAAGAAGAGAAATTTTAATGTTATTTTATTTTGTTAGATTTTCTCACTTTTTTATTTTATTAAGATATAAATATATATTATCTTCGATCCTTAATATGAAACTTTGTTTGAATTTTATTTTGATCCTAAATATAAGATCCCAATCTATTTTATTTCTAATATTTATGTATTTTTTTAAAAAACAGTTTTTCTAATAATAATAGTTCTAGCTAACAAACTTAATCAGCAATGATATCTTAGGAAAGACAACACCTATTTATTATAAATAATTAACTTAACTTATTTTCTTAATCTTCTCAAATTAGTCAACTAATTTTTATAATTAGAACCGGAGATAATATAATACAATTTATTGACTTTAACTTGCAAAAGACTTAACACACATATAAGATAAGCTATGAGTGATGAGTTTCAATGAGAAGAGGTGTTGAAGATAGAAGAAATTATCCCATAAAACAATAAAACTAGAAGAAGAGAAAAAAAATCTAACAATACTCATCAATTATTTCAACAATCTCTTGCTAGATATTTAAAAAAAATTATCTTGTATAGAAATATTTATAACTGATAAGGGTTAACAAATTAAAAAATATACAAAAAAATTAAAATATTTTATTTAGACTATTTTTAAAACTTAAATTTTTATGTCTCATCTTTCTTACATAAAAACCATCCTAAAAAGACAAAAAGAGGAGGAAAAAAAAAGCTTTTTTCCCTCCTTAAAAAATATCTCGACCATACAGAGAGAGGAGTTCCTTAAAAAAAACACCAATACACTGGCGAGACAGGAGAGGGAGCAGCTTCCTTTCCCTCCACTCTTCTAAAAATCCCTCTCCGCTCTCTTTTAAAAATCGACATAGTGTAAAAGTCACCGACCAAAATTTCAACGTAGCGTCTTGCATTATCAGCAACCACCAATTCTATCAGTATAACATTACAAACAAAATACGTAATATAAAGAAACCTACTCATCTTTGAAAAGCCATGCTGATGGCAAACTAGCCGCTTCAGACAAAGCAAACCTCCATTTTCGCACTTTCTCCAAGTCATTTCTAAACCTAACTTCATGACCAGCCATGGCTTCACCAAAGCTGTTCCTCTGATATTGGACATCCTTGGGATCCACCTTGTAGAAGATGGACATAACCATCTGATTCTTCTCCGTCTTACACTGAATGATGTGAGCAAGTTCATCCAGGCACCATGTGGAAGTAGCGTAGTTCCTAGAGAAGACAATAATGGAAATCCTGGATTTGTCTATGGCTTTAAGAAGCGTCGGTGAGATCTGTTCCCCTTTCCCGAGCTTCTTGTCATCTATGAAGGCGTTGATTCCCTTACGGCGTAGAGCATTGTAGAGAATCACAGTGAATGAATGGCGAGTATCTTCGCCTCTAAAACTCAGAAACACGTCATATCTATACTTAGGTTCGCGGGCGACGCCATGGGATGATGGTGCTGAAACTCGAATCGCCATGGCCGCTATCGCCACTACATATTGCTAGACCTTGATGTTTGATTCTGTAAGCAGAGAGAAATTTGCAGAAATGCAGCTCATCAGGGACGAGCAAGGCAAAAGTTTAATAATTCCTGTTGCCCGTCTTTTGGAATCCAATGGTTTCTTTCAGCTTTCCCCCGTCAAAATGCTCATCAAGACGACTGACTTCTTTTCACCCAAAAAAGAAAAAGGGGAAGGCCTCATGAGTCATGACCCGCTGCGTCCTTGACTTGAGAAGACGCGTTACTGCCAAGCAAGCGTACGGATTCGGCGTATTATCAGCCTACATATTAAACAAAAATCGGTGCCAAGCCGAGCCAATGTTATGTTTTCTTCGTTGCGGCTCCTCTTTTTGTTTACTGTTCTATGAACAGTGACGACTTAATGAGCAGTGCCGGCTCCATTTTTGTGGCTTTATCACAAGAAAGCACATTTGGCATATTTGAATTTCAAAATTTGAAACCTCCATCATCATTGATTCATTATCCCTTCTCCTGTTCTTCCTTTTTTATTTTTCATTTTTGTCAGTCTCATTTCTGAATTACTACTTCCATTCCTTAATATAAAATCTTGTTTAACTTTTATTTTGGTCATAAATATAAGACCCCAATCAACTTTATCTCTCATATTCATGCATTTTTTTCAAGATAATCATTCTAACAATAGTAATTCTAACCAATACACATGATTAGTGAGGATATTTTGGAAAAAATAACACTTATTTATTATAAATAACTAACTTATCTTTTTAATCTCCTCAAATTAATCAATTAGCTCTTATAATTAGAACCAAAGGTAATATATATCAAGAGAAGGTTGGAATTTGCTTCGTCATTGCTTAATTCCATCATAACATTACCCTCAACCGGGTGAAAGTGATAAAACTTGCTTCGTCATTTCTGAATTATATATGGCTTAGGTGGCATGAATTATAGGAATAAGATATGGACTTTTAAGATGTTGATTGGAGACTATGGAACGTTTGAATTAGTTTTTTAAAAATGATTTTGTGAAATGCAAATTATAGTATATATATAATATAAGTTTCGTCTCAATTTATATAAAAATATTTTTTAAATAATTTTCAAGCTTTCGAAACTTTTTAGAAAAATAAGTCTTCAAATTTTCAATAATTTTCAAGAGTCCTTGATTTTCTTTATGAGTCTTCAATCTTCATTTAATCATGGGTGCTTGAGTGTTAGTTCAAGATAACAGGAAGTTTATTACTAGGTTTAGTTTGGTTTGCTTGAATGTTATGTTATCTCATGTACTTAATATAATGACTATTTAATTAATTTTAGTAAATTAAAAAAATTTGTTAAGTTAATTATTTTTAGTAAATATAAGTTAAATTTTTTAATATATTCTTTTAATCATGGCTACTCTTGGATGAAAATCTCCTTCATATTTGTAATCAATAAAAGTACTTTAGAAAATAAATTATAAATTTGGGAGACAAAATTATTCTTTTCATTAAAGAGATAAAGTTAATTAAGGTCTTACATTTATCAAATAAAATTTTTAAATAAATCTTATATTAAAAAATAGAGGTAGGATGTGAGTACAAAAAAATCATGGGTGTTTGGGTTCCCTAAAAAGTTAGGGACAATTGCACTGAGATCCCATACAACACAAAATACAACAAAAAAGTCTCACTAAATTTAGTAATGCATTAAAAGTCCTAAAGGGACCTGATTGCATTAACAGAAAAGATGAAAATACTCCACTGCGCTTGGCTAATAGAAACACTAAATCTTATTAGGTTTTCCTCTTCCCTACCATTCTCCCCTTTTCTATCGATGTGCAGAACAGTGAGAGGAAGAAAGTTTCTGGAAAAAATTTTATATGCTCAATCCATCTCCTGCTTCATTCTTCTTCTTATCGCAATGTGAGTATGTCAATGATTGTTCGCTATCTTCTCTTCTCTCTTGATTAATGTCTCCCTCAGTTTCTTCTTCCTTAGACCAACACGATAGCAAAGAGGCAAGGAAATATTTTAAGCTTCAACTGACTCCTCCAATGGTTGGCGTCCATTCTTCTCTTCTATCACTGCTCCTTGTTTATTTGCACCATTCCTCTTTCTCAATGACAACATGGTTTATCAGGGGTGCGTGAAGCTAGAGGAGTTAGAATTTTTTTTTTTAGAATGCATATAAAGTGTTTGATAAAATGTTTTGAAGAGGAATTGGAGGGATCGGGGTAAGGGAACTAAGATTTTGAAGCTTAATGCTATTGTCTAAATGTTCTTGCACTCAAGTTGTTTGTTAAAATGTAGAAAGGAAAATCTTGATTATAAAGAAATAGTTAAATATATTTAATATGATAGATATTATGCTCTAGAAATTTCTTCAACTTTGCAGGACAATAAATAAATGGAAATAGATCAAGAGATTATGTACCATGCAATTTAGTTGGATTAGATATGTTACACTTTTATTTGACAGTATTCTTAACAATGGGCTACATTGATATAAGCTAAGATAGATCATAGGACTATGTGCCATGCAATCATAATCATAACCGAATTTGTTTTGTGTTTGTTTCACTTTCAGCTTGATTTTGGTAAGCTAGGTTGGACATGGATTTTGCCAGAGCTGTATGTATGTATGTATCAAAATGTGGACAGCTATATATGTTTGAAAAATCTTCACTTTTTTACTTTAAAAAATTGTAGACTTTGGTCTAGAATATTGAATACACACAAAATTGCTTGCCCATGTTTTAATTTTGAGAAAATGATATTAAGGTCCCACACAAGCAAATATACAGCAAAAAGGTTTTCTGAAATCTCATAATTCTTTTAAAGTCCCAAAGGGACTTAGCTACAATTTTCAGAAAGTTAAAATGACTCTCTTGCCCTAGCATATCAGAAACCACTACAAAAAAAATTGACTTTCAATGGCGACAAAAAGTTGCTGCTGAAAGTTTTCAATGGCGACTTGTCGCCTCTAGAAAATCGTCGCTGTAGCAGCCGTGGCTGAAAACTTTCAGCGATAACTAAAAAGGTCACCGCTGAAAGACACTTTCGGCCGTGACATTTGTTGCCACTGAAAAAACTTTCGGCAATGACAAGAATGTCGCCACTGAAAGACACTTTTGGCAGCAACATTCTTGTCGCTGCTAAAAGACTTTTTAGTGGCGACAATTTGTCACCGCCAAAAGGGATGTTCAGCGGCGACTTTTTTGTCGCCGCTGAAAGTAATGCCTAAGAAGAATTGGCTTTACCAACGCCACATCATCACCGCCGGCCGCCACGTCATTGCCACATCACTCCTCCTCGCCACATCATCGTCCAAATATTTTCACCTTAAATGTGTCTTCGTCAAGGTTCGAACTCGTGACCACCTCCTTTCGTGTCCAATCTTCTTGCTGCTGAGCCAGATTGAATTTGTTTATTAATATTGTAAAATAAAATATATATTATTATATTACACTTTCAGCAACGACATTATAAAGTCACCGCTGAACTCAGACCTTCAGCAGCGACACTGATAGTCATCGCTGAAAGTCTACTTTCAGTGGCGACCATAGAATGTCGCTGCTGAAAGTGAACCCAATGATTCTCAAAGGTATACTTTCAACGGCGACAAAAAAAGTAAACTTTTAGCGGTGACAGAAAAAGTCACCGCTGAAAGTCTTAGTTTTAGCAGCGAACTTCCAGCGACAACAAAAAAAGTCGCCACCTGAAGTTGTCGCCTAAAGTCTTTTTTTTGTGTGTAGTGAACAAAGACGATAAGCTAACTTTCCTGCGCAGTGGCTCTGTTATGGTTGAGAGAGAGGACGAGGGGAAAGAAGGAAGGAGCCATTGATGATAAAGTATCTTCCTTATTGCCATTAGTGAACTCCAAAGAGCTTCCGTTTGAATCTCCACAAATCTTCAGGTCTGAAACTTTCTTTTCTCTCCTTTCTTACTTTTCTTGACAGATTGATTGTGTTTGGGAATAGAAAATCAAAAAATCATTTTTGCCTTTGTACTACAAAGCTTTTGTTTTTGGTCTAGGATTCACAAGTTAATTAATGGAAAAGCTGTGTTTTTTGTTGTTGTGTGTTAGTGATTTAAGTTGGGTTTGTAAGATAATCATGAGTGCTCTATTTTTGGGTATATTGTGGGTGGTTTTGCTCTATTTTGACATTAGTTTAGTGGCAGAGAAAGAAAAAGATGAAGGTTAGTGTGGGTAGAAACCCTTAGCACGAAATAGGATATTGTATTGTCAATCAGGTTGCGATAGTTGTCAATGTGTGCTGCGACAGTTGTCAATATAACTGCTTGACTTGTCAATAACAATTGCGTGATTCTTGATGCAGTTTTATATTACCAATGACGAGTACACCTGAAAAGCATCTATTTTTCTTTGTTCATATAGGGGGAAAGTTTATAAATAATGAAGAAGATGATATGAGATATGTGGGAGGTAGTGTAAGAACAACAAATATAAAGGAGGGAACAAGTTATGAAGAATTGAAGAAAATTATATCATCAATTGTTTGGGAAAAAAAGTAACTCATTTATTTTGAAATTCTTAAATGTGTTTGATAAAAAAACATTTATGGAGTTGGTAGATGATGATGAGGTAGAGCATTTGATGAAGTTTAATGAAAAAAGTGGTCATGTGTATGTAGAAGAGAATGGAAATAAGGACCATATAGAATCAACAAGGGATAATGCAATAGAGGACCAAGATGTGTAAGTTTAGTTTAACAAAATTGTTATTGTCATTTTTTAGTATGTCAGTTGTTACTGTCTTGCTACTAATTTGTCAATACATACACCCTGACTTGTCATTTCCTACAAGATTGATCAATTATTTGGAGGTGTCAAGGGATTATCTTTGTCTCCACCTATCTTATTTGATGAGATTGGAGAGCTACCATCAATTCCTTGTGCTATTGAAATGATCCCAACACCTATACCACAAGTGAATTTCACAAAATGGAAGGATTTGATTATTGGAGAAGGACAAATATTTCCAAATGCCACTGTCCTCCGAAAAATATTATACAAGTACAGCTTATCCCAGAAATTTTCATACCTTTTTATTAAGAATAATTAGCAAAAAATCACTATGAAGTGTAAGGTTGATGGTTGTCCATGGTATATGGGTGCATATTCAATGGAAGCACATCAAGATACTGAGTTTTTAACTATCAAAACATACAAAAGTGAACATATTCATCATGCAAAGAGTCCAAATCCCAGCAAAGAATATATTGAAGTCACTGTGGAAGATGCAAAGAGTCTGGACACACTGCCAAGACATGCAAGAACCCAAGTCCTAGTTGAGAACATATTGAAATATATTAAAGTCAGCTATTTTTTGTATATGGATGTGAAGGGAATATTTTGTAAATGGGTGTGAAGGGAATTTTTTGTAAATGGATACACACCAATAGTTAGTTTCGTAATTACATGCAACCCCTATGTTTTTTTTTTTGGATGGGTTGTAAAATAGGTATAGTTTCATGTATATGAAGGTGTCAATGAAAGTTGGTTATGAATTGGCATGTTAGATTCTACTGTCATTTTAGTTTTCATTACTTACACCCTGCATTGTCATTAAACCTGTTATGACTTGTCAATCATTGCAGTAGACTTGTTAATTAATTTTCTGATGTAAGTTGTCAACAATATGAATTCAAGTTACATAACTTGTTTTAGTATTATATAATATTTTCAATCACTCTGTCATATTATATTTTGATTATATTGTCATATATAATTATTATTAATGAAGTGTCAAAAATCACATTGTCCCTTATCAATGGTGGCACTATGACTTGTCAATTGTTGTACTGTCTCTTGTCAATTGTGACATTGTGACTTGTTAATAGTAGCACTGTGACTTGTCAATAATAGCACTGTCCCTTATTAGTAGTGGCACTATAACTTGTCAATGGTCACACTGTCCCTTATTAATGGTGGCACTGTCCCCTTATCAATGGCTGTACTATGACTTGTCAATGGTCGCACTATGACTTGTTAATGGAACATTGTGACTTGTTAATGAAGGCACTATCCCTTGTCAATTTAACATAAATTTGAGTAACACCTTCTTCTTAATAATTATATTTTAATGTAAATATTACTTAACATTATAAATAAATGACACCTTCAGTTGTAAAAATTTTGAATATCAATTATTAATATCCACACATCATTTGTTATGAAATTATTATATCACTTGTCATTAACTCTTGTTATATTACTTGTTATTTTGGATAACTCAGGTTGTTAATTTCTATGCTAGGTGTTGTTGATCTATACACACCTACTTGGCAATATCTCTGCACAGAGTAATATTGGTAACATAATCCTTATAATATTAATATTACATAAATTTGTCAATATCAATAAAGACATGAAACATATATTATTAAAAATGTTATAAAATCCTAAGAAATTGGTATTACAACATGTGATCACAAAGGTAATAATATTATAAACATAATTTAATTAGTTTGTTACAAAATGACCTGTTGACCATTAAGCTATTACGACTCATTGCTAACACCATTAGTTGCCAATCATCTTACAACACATATATCATGGTTTGACAAAACAAAAAATTAATTAACCACTCTGTCTCCTTTTCATTTCATTGAAGTTGCATTACAACATATTTAATCACAACATGCAAAACTAATATAATCATAAATGGCTCAAAATTAAATTTCAAAGAATTTTCATTCTTTTCTCCAAGCCTCATATTATATTCTCTTGTCCTTCTATGGTCTTTTGTCATGTTCTATAGCTTTTAGTTTCCCTTCAAACTGCAAGAATCACTGTAAAAAAAATTTAATATGTAAGTATCAAGTAATTCTTATTGTAAACCACACAAAAAAAGTAAGCAATAATAACTATGACAGCAGGCAATGACAACCAAAACAATAAGAAATAACAACTATGGTAGTAGGGAATGACAACTACAACAGCAGAAAATGACAATCATAACAGTAAAAATAACAACTATGGCAGTAGGGAATGACAACTAAGATAGGAGGCAATGGCAACCACGACAATAAGAAATAACAACTATGGTAGACAATGATAACCACGACAATAAGAAATAACAACTATGACAGTAGGGAATGCCAACAAAGATAGCAGGCAATGACAACCACGATAGTAAGAAATAACAACTATGACAGCAGGGAATGACAATAATGCTAGCAAGCAATGACAACCACGACAATAAGAAATAACAACTATGGCAGTAGGGAATGACAACTACGATAGTAGGCAATGACAACTATGACAATAAGAAATAACAACTATGACAGCAAGCAATGACAACTACGATAGTAGGCAATGAGAATCATGACAACAAGCAATGACAATTATAACAGCAGGCAATTACTATATACACAAACTTATTATTTAGCATAAATTTGTGGTTAATTAAAAGAAAGACTAAATCATAACATGAATATAATAGCAATCATTATATTAACCTAGCATTTTAGCTCAAAAAAGCTAATTCACAATAGTATTATCGATAGTAAATCCATATGTTTAGCCCATTATTTGTGCAAAAAATAAAGCTAAAAAAACAGTTAGGAATCATGTTAAACTCATGCAACATATCAACATGATAGCTATAGAATATTTGGACAAATTACTACTCAAAATTTGAGTCAAAAACCAAAACAAATTGTGATGTCTACCCAAGTGAATAGCTAGCTCCTTTGCAGACCCAAATAGCTTCCTTGTTACTTCACATGTACCCATTAGCATCAACGAATCTTTCACCAGAACAAAAGATCATTTCGACAACATTAAATTAATAGAGTAGAAAATTAAAACATGGGCAGGCAATTTTGTGTGTATTCAATATTCTAGACCAAAATCTACCATTTTTTAAAAGCAAAAAAGTGAAGATATTTCAAACATATATAGCTCTCCATATTTTGATACATACATACATACAGCTCTGGCAAAATCCGCATCCAACTTAGCTTACTAAAAATAGTGCAGTTGAAAGTGAAACAAACACAAAACAAATTCGATTATGATTATGATTGCATGGCACATAGTCCTATCATCTATCTTAGCTTATATCAAAATAAGAAAATAATTATCAAATTAATGTAGCCCACTGTTAAGAATACTGTCAAATAAAAGTGTAACATATCTAATCCAACTAAATTGCATGGTACATAATCTCTTGATCTATTGCCATTTATTTATTGTCCTGCAAAGTTGAAGAAATTTCTAGAGCATAATATCCATCATATTGAATATATTTAACTATTTCTTTTTAATCAAGATTTTCCTTTCTATATTTTAACAAACAACTTGAGTGCAAGAACATTTAGACAATAGCATTAAGCTTCAAAATCTTCATTCTCTTACCCCGATCCCTCCAATTCCTCTTCAAAACATTTTATCAAACACTTTATATGCATTCTAAAAAAAATAATATTCTAACTCCCCTAGCTTCACGCCCCCCTGATAAACCATGTCGTCGTTGAGAAAGAGGAACGGTGAAAATAAACTAGGAGCAGTGATAGAAGAGAAGAATGGAGGCTAACCACTGGAGGAGTCAGTTGAAGCTTAAAATATTTCCTTGCCTCTTTGCTATTGTGTTGGTCTAAGGAAGAAGAAACTGAGGGGGACATTAATCGAGAGAGAAGAGAAGATAGCGAACAATCATTGACATACTCACACCCGCAATAAGAAGAAGAATGAAATAGGAGTTGGATTGAGCATATAAATTTTTTTCTAGAAACTTTCTTCCTCTCATTGCTCTGCACATAGATAGAAAAGGGGAGAATGGTAGGGAAGGGGAAAACCTGATAAGATTTAGTGTTTCTATTAGCCAAGGGCAATAGAGTATTTTCATCTTTTCTGTAAATGCAATCAAGTCCCATTGGGACTTTTAATGCATTACTAAATTTGGTGGGACTTTTTTGTTATATTTTGTATTGTATGAGATCTCAGTGCAATTGTCCCAAAAAGTTATTTTTACACCTTACAAAATAATATTTTTACATATTTATCTTGTAAAATATAAAATTACTTAAACTAAGTTAAACAAAACAACCAACATGAGATTGGATTTGGTAGAAGGGATTAGTTCCTTATAACGTAACAAATTAAGTTTTGAATTTTTGCTAAAAGATTATGTGCCCATATTTAATATTTAATCATGCTTCGAATAGTATTATGTCTAATAAAAAAGATACTTGGCAAAAAAATTTAAAAAAAAAATCTATTTAAAGACTTTTGAAGAATATTGAAGACTGTTGAAAATAAATGAAGACTTTTCAAAATTTATATCAAATTGTTTATAATATTTATTAGATCAAATTTATATCAGTTTTTGTCCGTGCAATTAAATCTTTAAACATACTGAAACATATATTCAAATGGGATTCTTTTTAGACGTTTAACTGGAGCAAGTTTGGCCTGATATAATTGATTTTGATGGAGATGAAAATGAAAATAGGAATAAATTGGGGTTTAAAAACATGTTTAGTGCGAGTATAGAAATCTAATTTAATTTTTAATCAAAAATTTTTTTAAATGTGTAGGTACTAAAGTGCCCTCCAAAATTTAAATTTTTTTTAAAGAAAAAAACTCACCCGCTGCCGCCAAAATGGGGCGTTGGCTTCTCTCCAATAGGCTATTCTTTCCCGTCCGCTTCCTCTCTGCGACCCCATATACGACGCGGTTTTCACCGGTGGGAATTATATCAACTCGGCGGAGTAACAGACAATAACAGTGAACATTTCCTGAACAGGATTCACATTTTTATAAAATTAAAAAGAAAGGCAATTAAATGAATAAAAAAACCACACTAATAACGGTTTTTTTTCCGCCTCCAAGTAATAGCGAACTCATTTACTTTTATATTCTATAGTAACAATAATTAATCAAATATAATGAATGAATTTTTTAATAAATAATATATAACTATTGTTAATTATTTATATTTGTATTAATAGACTCAGCATTTCAGGTGTATCCTAAAATATTTTTTTGAGTAACATTCAATATCAACACTTGATATCCCAAAATAATTTTAGATATATTTTGGAGCTTAAAGTATTTTTTTAGAGCAATAATAAACAATCTTAAAAATATTGAGGGCGAATGAAAATACTTCTCGATGCATCCACGAGTTTTTATAAATAAGATTTTATTTTAAAATATTTTTCTAGTAGTACTCAATATTTTAGACCTAATAATTTTTCGTGCATCTAATATTTTTAATAGGTGTAGAAATGGATTAGATTTTAGTTAAATAGGTCCGAGCCTGAAACAAAAATATAAAACCTAAGTTTAGGCCTGAGCTTGTATGTTAAAGATCGTAGGTAGTACTGATTATCTTTCGTTGGTGAAGTCTGTATATCAAAGTATACTCTCTATCTATCTAACCTCTATACTTAGGATTGGAGGGAGTAAAACATTAGTGCCTCCAAGCATTTGATTCCGGATAGAGCTTTTTAATGTCAAAATAGACATTGCAATGGCTCATTTGAGCGCAGGAATGCGTGGCACATCCGATTAAATTACGATGAAGCCATTCTTAAATATTTTAGGATATTTTAATTAGGAAAAACCACTCAAAAAATACTTATTGAATTTCAAAATCTCAAATAAATAATTATTATAAAATCTCAATTTTTCAGGTCGGGAGGAGGCCAGAAAACACACAAAAACTCTTAAATCAAAGTAATACTATTCCAGTCTTAAATATAAGACCCCCTTACACATATTATAAAAAAAATTTATATTTAAGACCGGACCAGTAAATAGATGCAACTCCAGTTTTTGGGAATAGTAAGATCTGTTAAATAATTTAATATTTTTCTTAATGTTAATAAAATATATTGAAAATCATTTATAAATCGAAACATCTACCTCAACAGAAAGAGAGAGAAAGTGAGAAGGTGCAGAAGTTTCTCGAAGGGATCAAGAGAATTTTCAGAGAGAAAAGGAGTATCTTAACAAACTCTACCCTAACACTTAGAAGGGATTTCTCCACTCTTCTTTTTTTTCACTTTCTATTTTAATTATGAGATTGTAATTCAAAGGGTTCAAATTTATATTTTATAAACTTATAAATAAAATATTATTTTTTAGAAATAAATAAATAAAATTAGACTACTAAATTTTAGCCATAATAATTTAAAATAATAATAATAAATATTTTATAAAATTATTTTATACAATATGAAGTTCGTTAAAATTGTAATTTTAAAAATTTAGATGAGAAGTAAAAGGAAATGAAGAGAGAAAAAAGTGGAGAGACTCTTTTGCCAACACATCTACAGCCCAATGGTTATTTATTCTAATCTAGCTCTCCCAATTTCCATGTCTTCTTTCTCGTACGCGAGCTTTTCTTGACTCCCCTTTATTTTTTTTATGAGAAGAATTAAAGCCCATCACTACACACACATTTTCCTTTTTGGAAATGCACCTAATAACCCCCGCGCTGTTTGCCACTATTATTATTTTTTAAAAAAAAAATTTTTTTGTCGTGTATGATAAGCTGAGTCTTCGTCAACATGGTTTGAATGAGATAAAAAATCTAAAGCATCCTCATCACCTTGTCCAATATAAAGTTCACTAGTTTTTATTTTTATTTATTTTGCGTTTTTTTCTCACATTTCTTCAAAAGAGACTCCTGTATTTTCTTATCCCCGTGATCCACATTTCTCTTCTTGTTGGTTGCTTTTTCTTGACTGATGCTGTACATTTAATTAGCACCTACAAGAAATTTTTGTTTCTACAGGAAATTGTGAACATTAATTGCAATATAGAGAGTTGAAAAAGAATTAATTCAAAAAAAATGGAAATTTGTTCTCACTTTCAATCCCCTCCATGAATGGAGAATGATAGAGATACAGTGACAACGTACTTGACAAGTGTAAGCTGCTCCGTCTTTAACTTTTATTTCTCATTTTCATGAAACTTTCAATCCCCTTAATTAATTATTTATGATGTAATAGGTCGTCGCAAAATAAATTTGCGATGGATTATTTTTGTTAATTTTCCTTCTTCTTTTTTTTGGTTGTAGTTCCCTTCTATGCCCTTTCTCTACCCTTACCATTGCCGAATCCTCCTAGAAATATTTCGTGATACTTCTAGTTGGGAGGCTGAATAATAATTGTTCTTAAAATGTTAATCAATTATGATTGTCAAAATATGTAATTTAGATTTTAATTTTAGGTTAAAGTGCAAAGGCACAAATTTTTTTTGAACATATTTTTTTTGCTAGTTAAGAGTATATATCTTTTTATTAAAAGTAATCATATTTGAAACATCGTTCGGCACTAAGCACTAAATGTGAATACTTATCTAAATAGCTATTTAAACCTAAACACACATGCCTCATTTGGTACGAAGCATTAAAAATTAGGGATTGAGATTGTGATTGAGATTCAAAAGATATATTAAAAGAGTATTTAGTATAAAAAATTACTTATTACATGGGATTAGCCAAACCCATGTATGTAGAAATGAGAAATATCATGGGAGGCAATTGTATTCTCCAAGCCCACTCTATGGGTTTACCTAATCCTATATAACAAATAATTACTCATACTTATATCTCATTTTTAATACTTTGTAACAAATGGAACAACAGTGTAATGCTGCTCAAATTTAATAATTACAAGCAGTATCCAATTATATCTGGATATTATGCGCATGTGACATCTACCTCACTTTTCTTCCCACTGGATTGCCTAACGGGTTCAAATCTCTTCCCCCGTCACAACAACCAGAACGCCCGACAATCTTAATTACAGTGGGCGATCACACACACACACACACACATTTCATGATTGACGTACTGAGCACCTAAAATTATTCTAATCAAGCAATGCAGAAGGTTTCATTTTAGAAATCCCATTCTCATTGACTAGTGAGAAGGATCAAACTCATTTGGCAGAGCAACAACAAAAGAGTTTATTTGGTGGCAGGTGGTTACAACTTACAAGCTTACATAAAGAGTTAGTCCACCAATACGTGCCACAAGAGGCTGTGTAGATTGTGGGAACATTTGGTCTTTGCATGTGCGACATAGAAGTCAATGATTCATGTGGAAAGTTCTTAAATTAAAACTACTCAACCCCTAACTAAAACACTACTGTAGGATTATCACCTGCAGCTAAATATAGGGTTTAGATTTTGCAGTGATCCATGCAAATCCAGAGGCCTTTTTTTTTTTCTTTTGCCCCCGGCAGTTTCAATAATAAATGCCATTGTCGAACCCAAGCTCTTGTGGTTTCAGATATATCATAAAGCCACTAAGGCATGCCTCAGTTGGTGACATGACATTTTTTTCATCGTAAACATTTATTTCATCATAAACGATTCGTCTCGTTGAATAATTTACAAAAATCTCCAAGCATATATACTTACCTAGCGGAAAAACCAACTTTATTTTTGCAGGACGGATGACAAATCTGGTGTCGTTTAATTCTCCTACGATACCTGAAAGGGGAAAATTTACTAAAAATGATGACGAAAACCATGAAGGGAAAGCTAGTAGGAAGTAGAAGCTCACCTTATCCCCTTCTTTGTTATTGAGTTTTCTTTTATCAGCAACCTTGAACATTCCCAATGACTTCTTGGGTGGTTCATTAGGAGGAGAAGTAACCGCTCTTTGCTTCAGTGAAGTCCTTGGAGCATTCAAGGAAGGCATAGTAGAACTGAACCGGACGTTCTCCATGTTTGTTTGTCGTTTGTACGCATAAACTCCACAGCTAACTACAGGCATCTCTGGTGTTAACTTTATCACTTTTTTTCTCTTGCGGGGGATTAGACACAGGACTTCTATTTCCACATCATTCCAATCCAGTTCCAGAAAACTATCAAGCCTCTCCCACTCTTCTGGTTCAATAGCCATTTGTAGATCAAATAAAAAAGATGGCCTTGCCTAGTTCCATAATTTGCAGCATCTTGTCTCCTTTGTGTTTTATGACCATTGACGCTCACAGAAACATGGAGCAAGTGCTTTGAACTGGTGTTTGCTTTCCCCAACTCAAATGCAAAGGCAGCATGAGGGAAATTCCTACGAGCCTCAAAAGACAGTGTCCCTCCTTTACAGCATTCGTTGAACCAATCAGGAAATGTTGTTAATGGCATAGTGATGTTCAAGTGAGAAAACTCCTTTCTCTCCTGATGTACCAGAACAACAGAGGCCAAAGGTATTTTCAGATTCGAAAACAACATATAAAAGAATAAAAGGAGAATTCTCATTTTCATTCCTAACAGTAGGAGCATTTATAATTTAATCACTTACAAATATTTTCAAATAACTTAACCTTTTCAAAACTTCAATTTTATACCTAACAGAATGCTAACATGTTCTTAACGCTCACTGATAATGAGCTTCAGTGATGACTTGGGTTCATGAAATAGTTCATAACTGGCGACATCGAAGCAGAAAGGTTCAACTCAGCAATCTGTGGACCATTGCATTATTTTGTGGATAGATAAATGAGAAAAAGGGAAAAGGAAGGATTCTATGCGAAAAAGTTTTGTAATGTGAAATAATTGATCTGACTAGATAGTAGAAGGATTTCATGCAGAAAGGTTGCGGTCAATGGACAAGAAATGAATTAATGGTTTCTTTGACAAAGCAGAGAAATCCTTATCCCAAATGAAAAATACCTGCATCTGTCTGATAATTACACTAGCATTTGATTTGACTATTCTTCAAAATAGCAACAGAAAACAAGTATACAAAAGGGATGACAAAAAACTGAGACCATAGATGGATGGCCTAATGACTCTGTAGTTAATGATGTGCAATCCTCTGCCTCTATATTTGCCAATTTCCATGGCAACTCTGGTATGTCTCTAAGCCTCTTGCAGTTATACAGTACTAGTGTCTGCAGATTAGCACACTCTTTGATGCACTCAGGAAGGGAAACAAAATCACTCCCTGAAAGAATTAACTTTTACACATTCCAAAAACAATTTAAAGCCAGGTGAAGATCTTCATGAGTTAAACCACAATTTTCGAGATTTAATGTCTCCGGGTTTGCACAGCCAACAACAGGTTGGCTCTCTCGCATTAATTTCATTAAAGATTTTCTGCTCGAGGAGGTTGAATACCGCTTAGGTTAAACCAACCAAGGTTTTGCAATGTGAATAAGCCGCTTGGAAGCTCCCTAATACTTTTGTGGGAGCTTATAGCTAAAGATTCAAGTCTTGGAAGATTTCCAATGGAAAGTGGGAGCTCTTTAATAGCAGTGCCTTCAGCATAAATTGCCCTCAGTGCATTCATCTTTCCCACTATACATGGGAAGTAATCAAGACTCCTGCAATAACTGGGATGAAGCTTTCGAAGAGAAGCCATCTTGATTTCACGTGAAAAGCTTGTAAGATTGCTGCATTCACTAAGATCTAATTCAACAAGCTTAGACAAAGATCCCACCGAATCGTGAACTCTGATGAGACTGCGACACCTTGTAAGCATCAATCTTCTTAAATTTTGAAATTGAGATATAGCAGGCACTTGAGTTATGAATTTACAGCGTGAGAAATTCATATATGTCACACATTCAAACCTCTGCTAAAAATAAATAAATAAATAAATTATTTAATCGACAGTAAAGTTTCTGACGAAGAAAAATGACGTTAAAGTTTTGCAGATCCATGAAATAGATTCGAGATTTATATATGATATACAATAAATATATATAGAAGCAAAGTTGAAGTAGTTTATTCTTGAAGTAGTTATAAAGGGGGAAAAAATACCTTGAATGGCTCTTCCAGTCTAAAAAGACTACCAGATAATTTGATGTAAAGTAGTTTCTTAGGAGAAAAATCTGGTGGTAAAGTAGCGGAAGGATATGCTGCCCAATCAAGAAATCTTAAACTACTTGGAAAATACTTTGGGCTGGTTGAAAATTGTGAATTCCGAACCAAAGAATCCTAAGATTACTCATCGTCTGGCCATACTACTCCACTCCACTTCTTGTTGAGATGGATCAAGCATTATTCCTTCATTATTACTACCCTATAATGGAAGCCCAAGGTAAAACAGTTAGATATTGCAAAATAGCACAATAAATTTAATGCATATGACCATATGAAGAAACAAACAAGAATTAAATCCTTACGACATTTTCACGCAATACTTTAAGTACATCTTCATAATGCCATAATCTACTGCGTTTACAAGGATTTGATGGTGCCTTCTGCCTAACAATCTCTCTACCCATTTGTTGTCTTAGATTATGCATGCCCCAGTTACCATTATCAGCAACAGTTATCAGAGACTTGTCAACAAGAACTTCAACATAAAACCTTGCACCAAAATCGTAAGCTGCTAATTTTTCTTCAACAGATTCCAAATCCTCCTCTTTAAAGAAACGAGCAATATCTAGAAAAGAACCCTTAGCACCATCTTGTAAGCAACCGTAGCTTATCTCTAGTATGTCTAGAAGTGTTCTTTCCGGGATCCTCTCATATAGTCCTAATATAGACCTCCATTCCCTAAAGTTTAATGTGCCAAATTGGCGCCTATTAATCTTAAAGCCCGAGGAAGGCCCTTTGCATAACTTACCACAGATCTGGACATTTTTTCATAATCTTTTGGAGGCTGGCTCAAATGGAATGAATGCCAATAAAGAGTTCAAGAGAGTCGTGATCATCTAGCCTCTTCATTTCATATGTTTTCTCAACATTACACACAACTAGCAACTGCTTATTTCTTCTTGTTATAATGACCTTGCTTCCACAACCAAACCAATGACGCCCACTTGCTATTTTTTCCAACTGTTCAACCTCATCAACATCATCAAGAACCAATAGGACTCTTGTGAGAGAGTCTGTGTTTTATTCTAGATATTCCTTTATCAACACTGCCAAATCTTGTGTTCCTTTCCTCAAGAATCTCTGTTAGCAGCGTTTGCCGAAGATGAACGATGTCCTGGTATTTCTTTGACGCTTCTTTAACATTAAACAAAAAACATGCGCCTTCAAATTGGTAGAAGATTGAATTACACAAAGCCGATCTGCAAGGGTTGTTTTTTCAATTCCACCAGTTCCATAAATCCCCAGCATACAAATGCCATTATTAGAATGATCCAAAAGTGACTTCATCATTTCTATGCGAGGCTCAAGTCCAACCATGTACTCACGGCAATGCAAGCATTTAGGAGGTAACATGGCATATACGTCTTCAACAATCTTTTCAATAACCCCACATCCATATCTACAAAAGTATAGATTCCCTGGTTATTGTGGATATGATTGTTGCAAAATGCCATTTTCTACTTTTTTTTCCTCATTTATCATAACTCTTTCAAGTAAAATCTTATTTAATTCTTCAAAGATAACCTCAATCTCAATTAGCTCTCAATTTCATATCCCTTCACTATATAAAAGGATTTATATTTGAAATTAAAAGATTATGAGATACATGCGACCATAATAATAGTACCTTTTAAGTACAAAAAAAAAACCATCATGAAGGCCAAATATATAGTATATAAAAAACTACATTGTTCACTAGCAAAAAATAGAATATTTCATTCTTCTTGTACATAAGCCAATAAAAACAAAAAAACAAAAGAGTACTCGTTATGTCGTCAGATATGAATGTCCAATATACTTGAAAATTACAAAAATAAAAATATTTGTGAGCAACTGACGGTAAGAAAAGATAGTTTCCTCCCTCTTTGGCTTGACAATAGATAGTTAGATACTGTTTGTCTCCAGCACTTCACCCATTTAGTGATAATTATCTTAGCAAATTACTAAATAATAGGGAAAATTGCAAATAAAGACTGTGGAATATATAAAATCGCAATTTGGGTCCTTGAATTTATATAATTGCTGTCAGGGACCCGGTCCCAAATAAGAATTATGAAATGTTAGGTAAAAGACAAAAACGCCCTTCTGCTTTTTTGCAGTCCCTTGTCTACATGCCCTAACTTTATCTTTCTTCACTTTCCAAGTCGTCTCCCTCTTTCTTCACTCTCCGACTTGTCTCCCTCTTCTTGATGATGAACCATACAAATCTCTTGAAGAAATTGAGGCTAACACCATTAGAAATCTCCTTCCTGATGAAGATGGTCCATCTTCTGGTGTTTTTGATGACTCAAGTTTCAATAATTTATCAAAACTGGTGATAACCTGGAAGATTTTGATTTGTTTGGCAGTGGTGGAGGTATGGAGCTGGAAGGCGATGAACATCTAACTATAGGAAAAGGGGGCCAATGGTCCAGATAAAGATCCTAGTTGCTTCGGACGTTTTAAAGGGAAACTTTTTTTTGTTGAACATTCTTCTAGAACAATTTTTGTTAGAAACATTAACAACAATGTTGAAGATTCTGAGCTAAAGACTCTCTTTGAGGTGCTTTTTTATTGTTTTACGTTGATAGATGCTATGCTAGAATTCTTAGAAAGTATTTTAGACTTTGAATCTTATAAAAAGTCAATGCAATTTCTTGTTTGTTTTGACAGTAATATGGTGATGTCTGAACCAAGTTTGATAAGTTGTTGAAAATAACAAATTGACAAGTTCTGATACCCACTTCACGACAAGTTCAATAATGTGAATAACAAGTTTAGGAAGGTAAATAACAACTTCTGATAAGCAATTCATAGAAATTCGAGTTTCTGTGTTAAGATGATAGCATTTTTATATTTCTTTAGCAGATGACAAGTTCTGATACACAATTCATGACAAGTTCAGTAAGGCGAATGACAAGTTTAGTAAAGCGAATGACAACTTCTGATAAGCAATTCATAGAAATTTGAGTTTCTGTGTTAAAATGACAGGTTCTCATTAGGTTTTCATACTTTTCTGTTAAAATGATTGGATTTTCACATTATTTATCAAATGACAGGTTTACAATAGAAAATGACAAGTTTCCATAAGATTTTCATACATTTTCATACTGTTTTTGGCTGGAATTGCAATTTGCAAATTTCTGACAGCAACAACTTCTGATAAATATGAAATGACAAGTTTATAATGAAAAATGACAAGTTAAGTATGGCAAATGACAAGTTCCCATAATGTTTTCATACATTTTCATACTTTTTCTGTTGGAATTATAATTTGCACATTTCTAATAGCACCCACTTTTGATAAACACGAAATAACAAGTTCATAATGGAAAATAACAAGTTAAGTATGGCAAATGACAAGTTTTCATAATGTTTTCATACTTTTTCTGCTAGGATCACAATTTGCACATTGCTGATAGCAACCACTTTTGATAAACAGTAAATGACAAGTCTACAATAGCGAATGACAAGTTAAGTATGTAAAATGACAAGTTCTCATAACGTTTCCATACAATTGTAAATTTTTCTGTTAAAATAACAATGTGCAGATTTCTGACAACAAACACTTCTGATAAACAGTAAATTACTAGCCCATAATAGCGAATGATAAGTTAAGTATGTAAAATGATAAGTTCCCATCACGTTTTCATACAATTGTAAATTTTTTTGCTGAAATAACAATGTGTAGATTTCTGACAGTAACCACTTCTGATTAACATCTTTTATCATCAATTTCACCTCTCATTTCCTCCTAATGTATAAAACTATAGCACCAGAACTCTCATAAGCCCCTCAAGAAGCATGCTCATATCAACACCAGCGGCAAATGCACTATGATGATCATATCCACTCACAAGTGCATCCTCAACCATGAAATCCCAAATGTAAATTGTCATATCATATGAACAAGAAACCATCAAATTCTACATATAAGGTGAGAACTTTATTCATTTAGCACTGTATTTAAGGCTCGTTTGTTTCTCACATCCCACACCTTGATCGATTTATCCACCGAAATATAATCATCATACTTGATTTCCACAATTTAGAGCTTTTTTGCAATTATCAGAAGTTGGTGCTGTCAGAAATGTACAAATTGTAATTCCAGCAGAAAAAGTATGAAAATGTATGAAAACGTTATGGGAACTTGTCATTTGTCATACTTAACTTGTCATTTTTCATTGTGAACTTGTCATTTCGTGTTTATCAGAAGTGGTTGTTGTCAGAAATGTACAAACTGTATTTCTAGGAAAAAAAAGTATGAAAATCTTGTGGAAACTTGTCATTTTCTATTGTGAACCTGTCATTTTCATAAATCAATGTGGAAATTCAGTCATTTTAACAGAAAAAGTATGAAAACCTAATGGGAACCTGTCATTTTAACAGAGAAACTCAAATTTCTATGATTTGCTTATCAGAAGTTGTATTCGCCTTACTAAACTTGTCATTCGCCTTACTGAACTTGTCATGAATTGTGTATCAGAACTTGTCATCTGCTAAAGAAATCTAAAAATGCTATCATTTTAACACAGAAACTCGAATTTCTATGAATTGCTTATCAGAAGTTGTTATTTTCCTTCCTAAACTTGTTATTCGTATTACTGAACTTGTCGTGAATTGGGTATCAGAACTTGTCAACTTGTTATTTTCAACAACTTATCAAACTTGTTATTTTCAATTATGAACAGAAGCTGAAAATTAAAATAGAAATGAAGAATAAAAATCCAGATTTGTTGGGCGTTGTCTGAGCACCAAGCAATCATCGCACACTTGCCGTCGTCGCTGCAACCATCTTCGACTTCAACGCAAGAACCGGTGACAAACTGGAACCCAATTCCCTGCTGAAGCTAGGCTTCAACAATATCCAACGGGAGTCTTGTTGAGCTTAATTATTATTTCCCTTGGCATCCTTCTTCTAAGTCCTGTTATTCACTTGCTTTGGGAGAAGGAACAAAGAAGATGACAGAGGGAAAAGAGAGAATGAGAAGTTGGGAGAGATGGGGTTAAGGACAAGGAAGTGGGACTGGAGAAGAGGGAGAAGGAAGGGGAATGAGATGAGGAGGAGGAAAAAGAAGCACAGAGAGAAGGATCGAGGGGAAGAAAAGGAAAGAGAAGGAGATGATAAGATGAAAAAAAGACAAGGAGAAGCAGAAGGGTATTTTTGACTTTTAATCAACATTTCATAATTCCTATTTGGGACCAGGTCTCTGACAGCAATTATATAAATTCAAGGACCCAAATTGTGATTTTATATATTCCACGGTTTTTATTTGCAATTTTCCCAAAATAGAACATAAGTAAAAAAAAAATCAATAAAAATTTGCAGTTAAGATTTCAATTAAAAATCTTTATGTCAAAATATCTGAAACTTGAGCATTATTAAAACCAAAATGTTGAAGCCCCAAGTTTACAGAGATCCAAGAATAATAGTCGCCGATCAAAATTTCATAAATCTTCAAAAGCGTGTCATATCATCCGCAACCACTAGTTATTAAGCAAGAATTTGGATATTTCATTGGCAGAAGGCAATTAGAAACAACTATAAAGGAGCCTACCCATCTCACAAAAGCCATGCTGATGGCAAACTAGCAGCTTCAGACAAAGCAGATCTCCATTTTCGCACTTTCTTTAAGTCATCTCTGAACCTATCTTCCAGAGCAGCCATGGCATCTCCAAAGCTGTTACTCTGATATTGAACATCCATCGGATTCACATTGTAAAATACGGGCATAACCAGTTGGTTCTTCTCCTTCTTACACCGAATGATGTGGGCGAGTTCATCGAGGCACCATGTGGAAGTTGCATAATTCCTAGAGAACACAATAATCGCGATTCTGGATTTCTCAATGGCCATAAGAAGCGTAGGTGAGATCCGCTCCCCTTTCCCAAGCTTCTTGTCGTCAATGAAGGCGTTGATTCCCTTCCGACGCAGAGCATCGTAGAGATGAACAGTGAAGGAGTGGCGAGTATCTTCGCCTCTGACACTGAGGAAAACGTCATATCTGTACTTGGATTTGCCGGCGAAGACAGCCGATGATGGTGCTGCCATTCGAATGGCCGTGGCTGCAACAATCACAGAATGCTAGCGAGTTATTGGGATTTGAATACTCAAACCTGGAAGAGAAATTTACACAAAAACGATGAATCAGCAAAGGCAGAGCAAGCCTTTGATGGTTTCCGTTTTTTGCTCAGGCAGGTGGGGAGAGCGTGATTTTTTTTTTTGGGACGCCCATGAGTGGAGGGATTGCAGCGTTGGATTTTCAGTTTGGAAAAAACTTGCCAACCTTGCAATTGCATCTTTGGAATTTTGCGTGATCTATTTAATTATCTGGGAAGTATTTAAAGTCATACCTACCGTTGGAATTCGAGTTTCCAGCGCGCCAGTAGGCGAGTTCATGAAATTGAAAAGAATCTTTCATGAAGCTTTCTACTCGGGTACCAAAGAAAATAATTTAATTCATGTTATTTCTCTAATTTATTAATTAATTTTTTCTAATTAATTTATTAATTGACATACTATCTCTTGTTCTTAATATAAGAGTTAAATAAATAATTTAGATAAATTAAAAAAAATTGGTTAAGCAAGTTAATTATAACAAATATGTGTTGATTTCCTTAAACTATGCTATTTTCTATCTTTAATGGAAAACCTTTACAATCAATACAATAAGAATATTTTAGAGAAAAAGTTATAAATTTTAGAAGACAAAATGAATTAAGATCTTATATTTAAAATTAAATACAATCTTTCAATTAGCTTTTATATTAATAAGCGGAAGTAGTATAATCTTATGCTATAGTATAAAAATATTTCAAATAAATCATGTCAATTTTGTTAGAATTGATTAATTTAGTTACCTTTGTTAATTAAGCAAGCATTATGTGATTGGAGGAATATTCATGATTGGATACTATTTTCTCTAAAAAATTATTTTTGCAGGTAGCGAAGGAAACTTGATTTTAGAATGAAAGGCAAGGAAAATTAGTTTTGGGCATGACAACCCCGGTTCACGCTCATTTTACTGCTAAGAAATGAGAACTAAGTTATTAAATATGTCTTAAATTGATAAAATATTTTAAATTTATTCTTATTAAAAAAATTTCTCTTTATATTTACAAAGTATTCTCACATTTATTCTTTTCTCTTATTCCAACAAAAATTAAGAATAAAATTAAAAAATTGTCCCTTCAAATGACTTATATTTACTACTCCCTCCGTTCCTTATTATAAGAGACATTTGATGCTTATGGCATGTTCCTATATATAAGAGATACTTAAAAGTTGTCTCTACTTTTTTGTGTTGATTTTCTATTTTATCCATATTTATTGTCTCCAACTCACACTCTCTCTCCCTTCCACTTCTCTTTCTTTTAATAATTTAATTGCTCTCTCTCATGCTCTCTCTCCTTATTAATGAATTTTTGGGAAGAAATTATACTTTTTATATATTGATTGTTCTTAACTAATTTTAACTGTTTTTTTTATCAATGTAAGTCGGTTATTCGTCTCTTATAATAAGGAACGGAGGGAGTACCAAATAATAAATAAAGGAGCGTTAAACACCAACAAGTGTTGGGGGAAGGAGTAATTGGCTGACATTCGATTTCCAAAGAATTAAAGTGCAATTATGCCTCTAATCTTTTCAATGATGCAATTTTGACTCTTTTTTTTTTGGGGAAATCACAAATAAAGACCCTCGAATTAGCAAAATCACTCTATAGTCACCTGAATATGCCAAATTACCATGAGGGACCTGGTCTCAAATTGTAATTATGAAATCAGGCTAAAAAGACAAAAGTGCCCTTATTCTCTTTCTTCCATCACCCCATCTCTTTCTCTTTCCTTCTTTTCTTTCCCTCTGTCTTCGTCATTCTCTCCCTCTTCATCTCCCTCCCTCTCTTCTTCCTTCTATTCCTCTCCCTCTCAAAAACATTCATCTCCTACCTATGCATTCATCAATATGATTAAGGTTGTAGCCATTCCCACCAATCTTTATTACAAAAAAAATGGTGACCCATCATTAATGCTAGTTGATGACTTTCGACTTTCATTTCCAGAGATGTTTTTGATATAGTGTTGTTCGATTGTCAAGAATACTGTCTTCTTTTTGTTTACTTGTACGTCAGGGAATCGATAATTTCCTCATTTGATTAGAGTTGCTGGTTGCTGTCAAAACACCTCTGGTTTTTTGTTATTTGACTTACTATTGTTGTAATTTTACTTAGTAGTGTTGTAACCACAGATTGGTTAGTTTGATCACAATAACATGGCATGACAATCTAAAAATGTTGGTATTTTGTTTATGGGCAGAGCAATATTAACATTTAGTATTTATAGTTGTAAATGGTATTAATATAGATCCATTTAATGTTCTGAAATTCATGACAAACCTCCTCACTAACTTATAATTTCACTTACCACAGTTGTTATTTGGCTTTCCACTCTTGTCAATTGATTTTCACAACTTGTCATCCGCCTTACTTAACTTGTCATAAATTACATATCAGAACTTGTTATCTGCTAAAGAAATATGAAAATTCTGTCATTTGAAAAGAGAAAATTAAATTTTTATGAATTGCTTATCATAAGTTGTCATTTTTCTTACTAAATTTGTCATTCGTCTTACTGAACTTGTCATTTGCCAAGGATGTTTAGTAAGGTATATGACAACTTCTGATAAGCAACTCATAGGAATTTAAGATTCTACGTTAAAATGACAATTTGTACAATTCCTTTGCAAATGACAAGTTTAATAAGACGAATGACAACTTCTGATAAGCATTTCATATGAATTTAATTTTCTCTTTTCAAGTGACAATTTCTAGATTTATTTAGCAGATGACAAGTTCTGATAAGCAATTTATGACAAGTTTAGTTAGGCAAATAACAATTTTAGTAAGGTAAATGACAACTTCTAATAAGCATTTTATACAAATTTAATTTTTTTGTTCAAATGATAGAATTTTTAGATTTTTTTAGTAGATGACAAGTTCAATAAGGCAAATGATAGAATTTTTGTGTTTTTGTCGTTGTATTTCTGTCACCACGTTTCTAATTAAGTGGACAACATTAAATAGCTCTATATTGTTACAATATAGAAATGATTAACAAAAAATGTTAACATTCCTCTGTACAATATAAAAAGACTCTAATTATCAGATTGTCATATGTTTCTATCATTGCATTGTTGTCATAATAGTTAAAAGTCTGCATTAACAACACTAGCATGCAAAATTACAACAATAGTGATTATTACATTCCCTCCAATATATTTAACTTCTCCTTCATCACTTGCTTCAAAATGTCCGCCAATGTGGATGTAATGTAACAAATTCTGTTTCTGTTACTGCATTTCTATCATCACAACAATGGTGATCGTTACATTCCCTTCAACACGTTTACTTCCAGATTTCTTTGGCGAGTGACAAGTTGAGTAAGACGAATGACAAGTATAGTAAGACGAATGACAACTTCTGATAAGCAATTCATAAAAATTAATTTTCTCTTTTCCAATGACAACATTTTCAGATTTCTTTAGCAGTGACAAGTTCTGATATGTAATTTATGACAAGTTGAGTAAGACGAATGACAAGTTATGAAAATTAATTGACAAGAGTAGAAAGCCAAATAATAACTGTGGTAAGTGAAATTATAAGTCAATGAGGAGGTCTGTCATGAATTTCAGAACATTAAATGGATCTACATTGATACCATTTACAACTATAAATACTAAATGTTAACATTGCTCTGCCCATAAACAAAATACCGACATTTTTAGATTGTCACGCCATGTTATTGTGATCAAACTAACCAATCTGTAGTTACAACACTACTAAGTAAAATTACAACAATAGTAAGTCAAATAACAAAAAACCAGAGGTGTTTTGACAGCAACCAGCAACTCTAAATCAAATGAGAAGATTATCGATTCCCTGATACAAGTAAACAAAAAGAAGACAGTATTCAACTAGATCATCTTCAAAATCTTTAAAATATTCAAACCAGCGAACCCTGTAGCTTCTATCAACAGCTTAAAGAACTCAGCCTTCTTCTTCTTTGCTAACAGAGAAAACGATCCATAAGGTTGATCGCCATTGTTCAACAAAAAGTTCGTAATCACTCCTTGTTTCAGAATTGCAGAAAATCGTCCCAAATCTTCCATTCCTCCGTCACCGACCACCTTCCTCTCTTCTCCCTGCTGATATCCTACGCAAGGAGTTCGAAAGCCCTCTTTGCCCCTCATGAGACCATTCGCCATGGAGGAGACCCAACGCAGATGCTGCTTCGACCCAAGGAAGAAAGAGAAAGAAGAAGAGAGGGAGAGGAAGTCCGAGGAGAAGGAAAGAAGAGGTCTCTCACTAATGTCTGCCTTCGTTATTGAATCTGAGTAATTGAAGGGTATTTTAGTCTTTTAGGTGTGATTTGCTAATTGCAATTTGAGACCGGGTCCCTCATGGTAATTTGACTTATTCAGGTGACCATAGAGTGATTTTGCTAATTCGAGGGTCTTTATTTGTGATTTCCTCTTTTTTTGTTGTACAATCTTACTCCGAAGATCAAGATTAAAATTGCATCTTAACCCATTCCCAAAAAACACACTTGCAGGTGGAAGAACCAACCTATGTGACGAGCTCTGTCTGGTGAAGAGTCACCCTATCTCAGAATGTCTAGGAAGAGAAGAGGCGTGCAGAGGGAAGCTGAAGTTTTAGAAATTCAAGAAAGAGTATTTACAAAAATTATAGAGAGCTAATAGTAAAGAAATCTCCAAAAATGCTTGCCCCTTGGATAGAGCGTCTTGTACCACGAACGAAAAACTTGGTGTCGTTTTCTTCTCCTACGATACATACAAGGCAGACAAAATTAATAATAAGCCAAAACCTCGAAATAAATAAACGACAACTTGCAGAAGAAAATAGAGGCTCACTTGGTCCCTTTCTTGGTGTTATCGAGTTTTCCTTTATCTGTAGCCTTAAAATGTCTCAAGAGCTTCTTCGCTGGTTCATTAAGAGGGGAACTTATGACTTTTCGTTTCAGTGAAGTTCTTGAAGCATTATTCATGAAAGCCCTGGGAGACACAAAACGAATATTCTCCATGCTTGTTTGCTGCTTATCAACATAAACTCCACTCTTAATTATGGAGATATTTGGCGAGTCACACATCACTTGTATATCCACATAATTCCAACCCAATTCTAGAAACTTACTAAGCTCCTCCAACTCTTCTTCATCAAAATAATTCTGGAGTAAATCAAATGAAATCACTTGACCTTGCTTACCAAAGAAAACCAACGCATCACATTCTCTACTTTGACCAAGAGCATAAGGAACATCGTGATTTGTCCATGACATTTTACGGTCATTAATTCTGATAAAAACTTGGAAGGTGAGACGACTCCTTTTTGCCTTAGCTTTGCCCGATTCAATTGCAATGACAAGAGCAGGGAAATTTTTCCCACGAACACCAAGAGACAATGTGTCTCCTTCACAGCAATAGTCGAACCAATCAGGAAATGTTGTTGCTGGCATAGTAAAGAAGGTTTTTGCCTGATTTATCGAAATACCAAACAGGACAGGCTTTTTCAGATTCGAGAATATCATATAAAATAATGCTTGAAATTTATGTTATTCATAGATAAGACATAACAAGGGGTATCCGGCAAAAAAAAAAATCAAGGGATAAAGTAACATTTGGCACCCTAATGTTGTTTTTGTGGTGCATCCTACACGTTTGATGTTATTTTCTAGTTGCATCCGATATCCTAATTTTATTTATGAATTAGGGTGTTAGATGCACCCAAAAAAAACAGGGATTAGTGTGCTGGAAACACACAAAAAAAAAAAAATAATAACATCAAGGTGCTAGATGCATCATAAATATGAGTTAGGTGTTAAATGCAACTTGAAAATAATATTAGGGTGTTGGATGCCGAAATATTATTAACCCACACTAATAAGAAGCTCTAATTATGACATGATTTCTAGTCGTTCATACCTGCAAAAGCTTTAAAATCCAACATGACAAATGAATATTATCAAAATAAAGGAAAATCAGAAAAACCTGAAACCATAAACGGCTTATTGACTCGGTTGTTAATGCTGTGCAATTCTCTGCCTTTATGTGGCGCAACCCCGATGGCAACTCTGGTATGTCTCTTAGTCTCTTACAATTATTTATTTCAAGCATCATTAGATCATCGCACTCTTTAATGCACTCAGGAAGTGATGCAAAATGATTTCCTGATAGATCCAAGTCTTGCAGATTCTGAAAACATTTCAGAGTATGGTAAACATCTTCATCCAATAGGCCGCAGTTTCCGAGATCCAAGCACTCTAGGTTAGTGCAACTGACAAATGGTTGGCTCTCTTGCAGTAGTTTCTTCAAAGATTTTCTACCATGAGATCGAAGGCCTCCCAGCATAAGTAAGCTAAGATTTTGTAGCGTGAATAAGCTATTTGGAAGCTCTTTCATAGCGCTACCATCTGCAAAAATACTTCCAAGTGCATCCGTATTTCCAACTATATTTGGGAAGTAGTCAAGACTCTTGCAATCAGTAAGAACGAGCATCTCAAGAGATGGCATGTTGATTTCACTTGGAAAGCTTTTAAGTTGGGTACATTTACCAACGTCTAATTTGATTAGCTTGCAAAGAAATCCCACTGAATCATGAACTTTGATCAAATTGCGACATTCGCGAAAGCTTAATGTTTTTAAGTTTTGAAAATGAGACATATCAGGTACTTCTGTTATAAATTCACACCGCGAGAAATTCATATGTGTCACATATTCAAACTTCTGCAAAAGAAAACCAACATTATTTAATTAATAACAGTTGTCAAGAAATATATTATCTTTTGAACAGAATATTCTAGCCTCCCTTTGATTTGTCTAATCTTATTCGTACTGAATCTTTAACAAATCTCCTTTGGATCGTGAAATAGTTGATGATTCTATAGAAGATAATAAAAAATTCAATGAGAGTTAAAAGTAATTTATTCTCGAATTCTTAGAAGAACATTATGGCTCAAGAAATTTGATCATCGAAAAAAGAGTGAATAAAGTACCTGGAATGGCGCTTCAAATCTGAAAAGACTTCTACATAACTTGAAGCAAACTAGTTTTGGAGGAGAAAAATCCGGCGGTAAAGTCATAGAAGGATATCCCTCCCAATCAAGCAATATCAAACTATTGGGAAGATACTTGGGACTTGTTAAGAATTGGGTATTTCGAACAATGAGAATACGAAGATTATCCATCTTCTCAAAGGCTAAACCATTCCACTTCACTTCTTCTTGTTCAGGTGGATCAAGTATTATTCCTTCAATATCATTTTCTCCCTACAAGTTCCAAAAAGTAATATAGTTAGATATTTGCCAAATTTGCACAGTTTATTGTATATAAGGAAATGGATAAATTTTCAATGCTTACTAAATCTTTACGCAGCACATTAAGAACATCTTTGTAATACCATAACCTGCTACGTCTACCAGGATTTGAGGGTGCCTCTTGCTCAACAATCTTTTTACCCATTTGTTGTATTAGATCATGCATCAGCAAGAGACCATTATCAGCAATAGTTATCAAAGATTTATCAACAAGAACCTCAATATAAAACCTTGTCCCATAGTAACAAGCTCCTAGTATTTCTTCAACCAATTCCAATGTCTCCGTTTTAAAGAAACAAGCAATGTCCAAGAAAACACGCTTAGCATCATCTTGTAAGCAATCATAGCTTACTTTCAATATCTCATATATTGTTGTTCTTGAGATTTTATAATATTGTGTCAATGTATATCTCCATTCCTCTAAGTCTTTGTGTGCCAAATTGGAGCCTATCAACTTTAAAGCCAAAGGAAGGCCACGTACATAATGTGTAATACCAATGGACATACTTTTGTATACTTTTGGAGGTTGGCTCTTTCGAAATGCATGACAACAAAAAAGCTCAAGAGAGTAACGCTCATTTAACTCCTTCATTTCATATGTCTTTGTAATATTGCATGCAATTAGTAATTGCTTGTTTCTTGTTGTTATAATGATCTTGCTTCCACCACCAAACCAATCACATCCTCCTGCAAGTTGTTCTAACTGTTCAACTTCTTCAACGTCATCAAGAACCAATAGAATCTTTTTGCGAGAGAGCCTATGTTTTATTTTTGATATTCCTTCGTCAACACTACAAAACTTAATCTTGTTTTCATCTAGAATTTCTGATAGTAGTGTTCGTTGAAGGCTAACAACACCTTGATATTTCTTTGATATTTCTCGAACATCAAACAAAAAACAAGCACCTTCAAAATTGTAGAAGACTGAATTATAGACAGCTTTTGCTAGGGTTGTTTTGCCAATCCCACCAATTCCATAAATTCCCAACATACAAACTCTATTTTCATCACTTTCATCCAAAAGTGACATCACTTCTTCTATACAAGGCTCAAGTCCGACGATGTAATCAACGTTATGGTAGCGCTTAGGAGGTAGCCTAGCATATGCATCTTCAACGATACTTTCAATAAATCCATCTTGGTATCTACAAAAGGAAAAGTTAATTTGTTTACTATGAAGATAATTATCCCACATATTATTCTGTTTATATTTCTATGATCTTTTAGCTCTCTATGATTTTAATCCCTTCACTCTATATGTCTAATTTTTTTTTATATTATAAGTATTTTTTATTTGAATTATATCATTTAAGTAAATCTAAGAGTAATAATGCAAAAACAAAAAAGCCAAATTATAGAACTATTTAAACTTCTAAATTGAAAATAAAAATTTTGAATATTAAACACAATTCATAATTATCATAGAACCTTTGAACTGCAAAAGCAAAAGCCACATATCAAAATTTCAAACGTTTTCAATAGCGTGCTAAGAGAGTGAGCCTTTAAGCAACAGTAAGATTGCTATCATGTGACTTGAAAGTCAAGGGTTTAAATCCTGAAAATAACCTCTCCCCTTGTGAGGGTAAGACTATGTACATCTATCCCTCCCCAGACCCCCAACCACTAATTAATTGTTTCAAAATTTGCTCAGTAGATGGCTTTCAGAAAAAAGTATAAGAAAACAAACCCATCTTTCAAAAGCCATGCTGATGACAAGCTAGCAGCTTCAAACAAAGCAGATCTCCATTTTCTAACTTTCTCCGTGTCATCTCTGAATCTTTCTCCAAGAACAGCCATGGCTTCCTCAAAGCTGTTTCTCTGATACTGAACATCCATCGGATCTACCTTGTAAAAGATGGGCATAACCAGCTGGTTCTTTTCCTCCTTACACCAAACGATGTGAGCAAGTTCCTCCAGGCACCAAGTGGAAGTAGCATAGTTCTTAGAGAACACAATAATGGAAATCCTGGATCTCTCAATGGCCTTAAGAAGCGAAGGTGAGATCTTTTCCCCTTTCCCAAGCTTCTTGTCATCAATGAAGGCGTTGATTCCCTTACGGTGCAAAGCATCGTAGAGAGGTACAGTGAAGATGTGGCGAGTATCTTCACCTCTGAAACTCAGGAAAACATCATATCGATACTTAGCTTCGCTGGTGAAGCTATGGGATGATGGTGAAGCCACTTGAATCGCCATGGCTGCAATAATCGCAGACTTGAAGTTAGGTGTTGAGATTTGAAAACTCAAACGAGAGAGAAACTTACATAGTTAACGTGGATTGTGCTTTCATATAAATATATATATTTATTAAATGGATCCAAATGGGAAGACGTTGGTACCTTGTTTTTGTTTGACTTTTGTATTTCTTGAAGCAACTGTTGACCCAAAAAAATAATGATGGTGCAGATGATGGATACTTTTTTTCCGGTCTTCTTCCAGTTTGTTTTTGTTTTATTTTCATTCATCTTGAGGACTCAGTAATCCGCGGCGGACCAAGTTGCATAGTGTGTGAGGCCGTATTCCTGGAAAAAAAGAAATATATTATGTGTGTGTTACAATAAGTGCTTGTAATATTTATCATAAATAATTTTCTAAACAAAAATTCAATAATTATCTCACCCGTTAATCGTGAAAATGGATTGGTCGGACAATATTAAAACAAAAATTCAAATTCAATATTTAATTCTCATTTTTCATTTTCATTGTTTATCAAGTTTTGTTTTACGAAGATCTGGTCCCGCAAGCTCTAGTGATCACTGCGAAATAAATGGACCCACAGCTCTCCCTGGCATCTTGATTAATGGTGTTCTTGTATTATTAAACTTAAACAGTGAAGATAAATAGCTACGCTATGGTATTATGCAATATAGGTCCATATAAATATCTGAAGAATAATTCATGAGATCAAAAGCAGCGGATGATAGATTGACTTGATGAATTTATCATAATTTTGTGAGAATATATTGAAAAGAAATGAATAAGTTTGAACCACAAAGGAAAAAATAAAGATGTGGGTACCGGATGGAGTAATCCAAAAAAAAAATAAAGATGGAAAGAAAATAATAAGCCAGCACTATTAACTGCCTTTTCTTTTTCTTTTTCTTACCGGAACAATATTAACTGCTTAACAGCTTCATACTGCTATAGGTATCATTATGACGTGGATTTCCATATATAAAAGGATATTTAGAATTTTACCCACGAAATCACAGTCTCTAAAATCGACTTTTTCTTGGGAGTCTTTTATTATATGTATTATGAAAATATGTAAGTTAATTTTCTTCATCTTATTGTCAAACTCAATTTGTTTGAAAGGTTATAAAAGACTATATATATATTTTATATACTTGTATATGAATGAGACCCCACCGTCTTTTTTTAGATCTCTTTTTTTGCTCTTATCATCATGTTGCTCATTTTTTTCCCTTTAGCTTTTATAATAATACATACTACTATATCTTGTTCTTAATATAAGAGCTAATTAACTAATTTGGATAGATTAACGAAATTAGTTAAGTTAGTTATTTGCAATAAATAGGTGTTATCTTTCCTAAAATATCCTTATTAATAAAGTGTTATTTGATTAAATATTTAATATATACAAATACTACAAGAACTACCTTAAAAAAATAGATAAATATGAGAGACAAAATGAATTGGGATCTTATATTTAGTACCCAATAAAAAGTTAAATTAGCTTTTATATTAAAGACCAAAGGTAGTATAAATTAAGATAACGTTTAAAAATACATAATGTTGCTCAATTTTTTTAATAAAATATGTTTATAAATAATTTTTAAAAAATTTGTTGCTAAAATTTCAATTGCAAATTGAAACTTACATATAGCTTAAATTGATATTTTGAGACCTAATTATATTTTTTTCTAATTAATTTTAGTTTTTGCGTCTATTCCCAGGTTATTTGTCTTTTTGGAACCGATACTTTCAATTATTGAACATATCAAAGTGAAATTCGTAGAACATAAAATATGCTTTACCGCAGGTGTTTTTTTCTTTTTTTGTTTTTCCTGAAAACACAAGGAAAAAGCCACATTGCTTTATTTGGTTATGTCGCAAGGACCTATCAATGGGATCAGGTCTAGCAAAAAAATCTAATCCCTGGTAACATGGTAAACTAAAGTTTGAATTCTTATTGGGATAAGTACCTATATTTAGTGCCTGATAATATCTTAAATAAAGTTACATTCGATAAGAGGATACCTGTGTCTTGAAAAAAGAGGCAAAAAGAAACGACAGCACGATGAGCAGCTCCAAGATAATTACCATTAATTAAATTCTTTACGAATAATAAAAGCAAGAGGCAAGATCGATATTAAAACAGTATGAGTATCTCTTAAAGTAATTTTATCCATATAAAATATGTTTTGTGTAGCATAAAAAAATTGAAAAATAAATCAGCCATATTATTTAGGGAAAACTATCTTGAGAATACACATACTTTTTCTCAATTTTTAATTTGGCACTTATATGGTTTTTTTAATTAAATCTTTAACTTGATTAAAAAAAAGTTTGGGTACATGTAAAATAAGTTTCCCTATTATTTATAGTTCGTGAAGTAGTTTTTAATTTATATTCGGTAAAATTTGTTATAAAATTTGTATACTTTACTAACATGTAATCCCTATAATAAAACACACTTTCGATTCTTTGTTATAAGGCACACTTTGAAACGAATAGATGACTCCTAGTATTATTAATCATCTTGTAAAATATTATTTACATTTTATCCCTATTTTTGCATACAAAAAATTTCCCTATTTAATATTCAATTCAAATTTTCTATAGCTTCTCAATACATGATTTCTAATTTTAAATAAGGATAAATGTGAAATTTTTAGTCATTGTCAAACAAAATTAATAATTTAACTACTTCTTTTTTTTTTTAAATTTCGGTGTGATGTTTAAAATGTTTTATAACGATGATGGGATGGAATATTTAATTTTAATTTTCCCACATCAGTGTGGAGGATGGGACAAAATTAAATCGATGCATATATTATTCCTTTTGCATGTCTCAGTTACGTCAATCCAGTCAGCTAGAGAATCATATTCCAATTATTACAATGCTTTTCCAAATTTTGGAAGCGAAACAATGATCAACGTATGAAGACGGAGAAGAGAATATTTTTGAAGTACCTGTGAAGAGGTAATTGCTTGAAAGGCTACGTATAATCTGAAATTGCATTGCCAATGTGCTTGAGCTAGCATGAGGGAAAATTATATCTTCCCCTCCCTGGATAAGTAGAAAAAAGTGAGAGGGAAAGAAAATTGGAGAGAAAATAATACGCGCGAGTCACATATTTTTCTCTTCAACTGTTTCTCTTGTGAAATGTGGAGATTTCAAAGGAAAAAACCTCTCCTTTCAAAAAGCTCTCATTAATTGGTTTTTTTATTGTCCTTCTCCCATCAATTTTGGGAAAGACGTCAATATCATGTTACATATTTTCAATTGTTGAATTATTTTGAATTATTTAAAATCAATGTACAAAAAATAATTTTGAAAACAAACAAAAAATTGGTTAAAATAATTATGAATTAAGAGTAAGATTAAACACTCAAACATATCTATATTTAATTTACAAGTTTTTCACATACATGTAATTCAACAGCAAGGATGCTGGTTGAGTTGAACTATTGCACGCAAAAGATGCTCCACTCCTGGTTTTTTTTTTTAAAAAAAAGAAAACAAAATGCTTAACTGCTTCAAATTTATGGGTGTGCTTCGATATTAATTCAAGTCCACTTAAACATAAAGTTAAAGTGTATTCAGTGGCTGAAGTATTATATTAGCTGCATTCAGCACTTTGACGTATTCTGTGTGCATCCATTATCATGAAGCCTTTTTTTTTTTTTTTTTTTGTCTTGGTGCTGGATGCACCAAAAAGATTGGAGGGTGCCTCTTGCTTAACAATCTCTCTAGCCATTTGTTGTATTAGATCATGCATGTGCAAGCGACCATTATCAGCAACACTTATTAGAGATTTATCAACAAGAACTTCAATATAAAACCTTGGCCCGTAATTACAAGCTCCTAGTATGTCTTCAACATATTCCAAATTCTCCTCTTTAAAGAAAAAAGCAATGTCCAGAAAAATACGCTTAGCACCCTCTTGTAAGCAATCACAGCTTATTTTCAATATCTCATGTATTGTTCTTCCAGTGATTTGGTTATATTGTTGTAGTGTATATCTCCATTCCGCTAATTTTCTACGTCTCAAATTGGAGCCTATCAATTTTAAGGCCAAAGGAAGGCCACGTACATAATCTGTAACACCAATTGACATACTTTTGTAGCTTTTTGGAGGGTGGCTCATTCGAAAGGCATGCCAACAAAACAGTTTAAGAGAGTCATGCTCATTCAGCTCTTTCATTTCATATGTTTTTTTAAGATCGTGTGCAACTAGCAATTGCTTGTTTCTTGTTGTTATGATGATCTTGCTTCCACAAACAAACCAATCAGCCCCTCCTGCAAGTTGTTCTAACTGTTCAACTTCTTCAACGTCATCAAGAATCAACAAAATCTTTTTGTGAGAGAGTCTATGCTTTATTTTTGATATTCCTTCATCAACACTACCAAACTTCATCTTCTTTTCCTCAAGAACTTCTGATAGAAGTGTTTGTTGAAGGCGGACAACACCCTGATATTTCTTTGACGCTTCTCTGACATCAAATAAAAAACAAGCACCTTCAAAATAGAAGAAGATTGAGTTATAGATGGCTTTTGCAAGGGTTGTTTTGCCAATTCCACCAGCTCCATGAATCCCCAACATAGAAACACTATTATCAGACTCATCCAAAAGTGACATGACTTCTTCTATACAAGGCTCAAGTCCAACGATGTAATCAACGTCATGGAAGCGTTTAGGAGGTAGCCTAGCGTATGCATCTTCAGCAATACCTTCAATAAATCCACCTTCGTCGTATCTACAAAAGCGAAAATTTTTACTATGAAGATGATTTTCGTAACATGTTCTGTTTTATATATTTGTACTCTATTATCATATTTTTTTTCAATACAGTTATGTTTGGATTCTTTGAAGAGATTATCAATATTAATTGGCTCTCCAAGATTTTAATACTTTCACTGTATGTGTCTAGGATTTATTTGAATCCTTTATATACAAGGTGCATATTTGAAGTTTATTTTTAGCGGTTTCACTTTGATCCCTTAATTTTATATAAGTATATCTTCAATCATTTTATCCTGACACTGTAAACCAAAAAATAATGACATTGAAATTTCAATTTGAAATATTGACAAACTATTGTCAAATGTGGCATATTAAGTTTAATTTTTAAAATAACAATAATTGTTATAAAAACATGTGGAGTTTTAAGAGAATGAAAAAATACTTCTACAATGAAGAAACTAAGCTAAAACATTGTATAAAACTAGAGGAACAAATGTGCACTTCACATCATTTAAGTAACCAAAAGTAATCATGCAAAAACAAAAATACCTTAATAATTATTGTTACGAAGCTGTACTTGTTACAAACTATAAAAAGAATATGTCTAATTTATTAAGATCGCAAATTTATATTGTAATCTTATATGAATATCCATGATAGTATTTTACTCTAAAGTAGTATTAAAAGTGAAAACTGGGTTCAAAAACTTATTAAAGAAAAAGGGTATGCGTAACTGTCAACGTATTGTTATTATGTTTTATTTTATTGGTAAAAATTGGAGTAAATTTAGAGTAAACATTAGATTAAACGTTTATTTATTAAATTTAAATTCAGCATTTATTTTAAGAATCAAAAGTTAAAACTTTATAATAATCCTCATAAGAACAATACTGTGAAAACTACATGTTTAATTTCTTGCACCTTTCATTGGACTGCAAAAGCGATAGTCACAAGTCAAAATTTCAAACATCTTCAATAGCGTGCTAACCACTAAGAAAATAATACAAGAAAACATACCCATCTTCTTCGAAAAGCCATGCTGGTGATAAGCTAGCAGCTTCAAACAAAGCAGATCTCCATTTGCGCACTTTCTCCAAGTCATCTCTGAACCTATCTTCAAGAGCAGCCATGGCTTCCTGAAAGCTATTTTTCTGATACTGAACATCCAACGGATCCACCTTGTAAAAGATGGGCATAACCAGCTGGTTCTTCTGCTTCTGACACCAAATGATATGGGCGAGTTCCTCTAGGCACCATGTGGAAGTAGCATAGTTCCTAGAGAACACAATGAAGGAAATTCTCGATCTCTCAATGGCTCTAAGAAGCGTAGGTGAGATCTCTTCCCCTTTGCCAAGTTTCCTGTCGTCAATGAAGGCATTGATTCCCTTACATCGCAAAGCATTGTAGAAAGGCACAGTGAAGGTGCGGCGAGTATCTTCACCTCTAAAACTCAGAAAAACATCATATCTATACTTGGTTTTGTTATTGGAGCCAAAGGATGATGTTGTTTCAACTTGAGTCGCCATAATTAAGCTGCCTGCTATGTCCAATTTAATCTTGAGTAAGCGCAGAAGAACTTAGGGAAATGTAAGCAAATTAGTTCCAGTTTAATGTTGTCTTTTTAGGAATCCAGTGTTGGCCGGCGTCAATGTTGAAAACGTTTGAAAATAATACTGTAGAAGATGCCCCACTCTGGTTTCTTTGTACGTAAAGATGCCTTAATGCTTTCCAACCCAAAAAAGAAAAAGAAAGAAAGATGCCTTAGTGCTTTATTTGAAATTGATCGATAGGACCATTCTAGCCATAAAATCAAGGAAAAACTGAGATAAATCCCTCGTTACAAATTAATTGGCAAATAGCCCCTAAGATGATTCATTACACGAGGGAAGATTAGTTCCACGTAAAAGAAGATAAGTTACACAAAGATAAAATAGTTTGCACAAAATATTATTTGGATATAGCGGATTAGTTTGTACATAGGGAAGATGATTTACACATAAAAGAATTTCATTTGTACACATGGAAATTGAGTTGCACATTGCACACACAAAAATTATTACACACAAGAAAAGATAAGTTCTATACAAAGAAAGTTAAGTTGCACACAACAAAAATTAATTGGCACACAGTCCTTAGATTCTATTTGCCAATTAATTTTTCAATAAGAGATTCATTTTAATTTTTTTTAAAATAAAATTTAAAAAATTCCCATAGGACCGTCACCATTGAGATTTGAGGGGCTAAAGAATAAACACAATCGAAAATTTTTTATGAATAATATAAGTTATAGCTAATTGTGTTTTTCATTCTTTTTGTGGAGCTTTCTTGAATGCCTGTGGCAGGAGAAAAACCTAAGACGATAAATGAATTAGTTTTACCTTGTGTATTTGAAATTTGTTTTCCCTATTACATTTTGTATGTGGAAATATGTTGACGACCATAAGTTATTATAAAAAAATTAACAAAATCTCATCGTAATGAATTTTATAATTATATATCTTACAAAGCAATAAACGTATAAATATTTGCTTTTTCTAGTGGAAAGAGGCGCGTGCTTTTAAAGAATAAGAGAAATATTTGCCATATTCATAAAATTAAGCGCAGTGTTTTTAAATGATGATTGCCATAATAATAAATATTACCAGAAGAAGGAGAGAAGTCCCTTTTTCCATACCAAATGGGAAGTAAAAATTATTAATACATTACTTTCATAATCTTTCAACAAATAATTTTGGTTTGCGCGTTGCGTGCGTGTCTTTTGGATCCGGTACTGTCAATTATTGAACTTGTCAAAGTTAATAAGATGCACCGTACGTTAAAGATGCTTCACTCCTGGTTTGCAAAAACACAAACAAATGCCTTATCGCTTTATTTGATATCCTTAGGGGAGGCTTTTTGACCTAGATACTATAAACAGTAAACGAGAATACTTAAATGCTACGCTTTAAAAAATGCTCCGCCTGAACGATTTCTTTCACTGCTTTCTGTTTGCGTGGCTTTAATTGGTGGAAGGGAGGATGAATGATAGCTGGGCCCACATGATTTGTAAGCAAAACAAACTCGGCAACTTATTCTCTCCCTCTCGTGCTATCTCTCTCATTCATTTTTCAATCAGCCTTTGTGTTAAATTAATTAAATAATACTCATTCACTTCAAAATATAAGCATCAAATTTTTAAAAGGATTTAATTTTTTATGCGCTATAATTTGAAATTATCTACTCATGCACTCTTAATTCATTATATGTTTTTCTCATTTTGTTTATTTTTTCTCTCTCTGTTTTTTTTTCACTTACCCGTTTTAAAGTGATTTGGAGACATTCTAAATTTGCACCCAAAAAATTTTAATTTATAATTTTCTCATTAATAAATTTATTTTTAAAGAAAGAGTTAATTTTAAGATTATCTTTATTTTAAATTTTGTATATATTAAAATAAAAAATTATTTAAAACACAAAAATTTTTAAATTAAATTTATACCATCCAAAGTCAATTATTTGAATGGTCCAAATTAAATTAAAGTGAACATCGAACCTCATCTTTGTTCTCGTAGAAAATAAATGTTTTGGTCCCTCAGACGGTAAAACGATCCAAATTTTCATTAAATTATAAAGATTAATGTTTTAAATAAAAAAAATTAAGAGATTAAAACTTATAATTTAAAATTTGAGAGACTAAAACTAAAATTAAAACAAATTTAAAAGACTAAAATTTATATTAACTCATAACTTATGCTTATAAGTCATTTAACTCTATTATATATCTATCAATAATCCCGACTTTATTTGATGATATGACATCTTTCATGTCAATTTAAATCTACTCAGAGCTAGACATATTTACCAATGATACGTGCAAATTATAGCTAGACGTGAAGCAAGCCACTAAAAATAGGAGAAACAGATCTCTCTCTGTTCTTTTTTTGGCCAACAGATCTCTCAGTTATATAATAGCTGGGAGAAATGAAAAGACGGAATGTACAATACAGAAGCAAAGGCATCGCATTCTTCCACATCCAATGCTTTATTGCATCTCATAGTTAGGTCAATTCGAAAGAAAAAGCCATACCCTTTATAAAAAAATTTATAAAACATCATCATTAAATCTCAAAAAAAACAAAGAGAGCAAAAGCCAGCTGGCTGTGCCATTTTTATATGGGGTAACGATATAAAATTTTATTTGGATGAGATTACTATTTTTTTACACTTCCGAGAGGATATTGAGTCAAAAAAAATTTTTAATACCCCCAAGCCTTCATGAATATTTTTAGAACAAAAATGATTCTTAACCCATAAAGTTTTATGATTTTCGAAAGAAGTTGAAAAGATATATACATTTCTACTCCGCCTTCAATTTTGATGTTTTGAAACAGTTTTTAAAAAACTACGGTAAAGGGGGAAAAAAATCTGCGACGTCAAATATTTTAATCTTTATAAAACTGTACAAAACAAAGCTGACGGTCTAAACATCAATCATTCCCTAAATTGCAGTGCATAAGTTAAAATAACTGTAACCAAATGTAAAGTTTTATATGTAGCAGTAGCATATGTGTTGCTTTCTTTTCGTTCACTCTTATTTGTGGGCCCCTTTCATGATTAGCAAATTGTTTTACAATGATTCGAATCCCATTTGACATGACAATCACACTACTTTAGTTATTGTTTTATAATGAATATAACAACTCAATGCAAGTATGTTTTTATGTGTTTTATTTTTAAAATATTAGTTAATTATAAATTTACATAAAAAAATGAAACACATGACTAATGTGATAGGAGAATTTAACATAATAGATATACAAAATTTGACCTAAGTATATTTTTTTTAAAAATAAAATATCTCTATTCTTAATAACTTCTCAAAAAATAAAAATTGAAGATATATAATGATACTTCTATAGCAGTTGTCATTAAACAAATTGAACACAAGATATACCATAATATTTACATCGCAAACATATTACTTATATAACCACTTCTATATATATATATATATATATATGATAAATGAAATTAATCATCACATCGGAATTAACAATCATACAGAATTCCTCTTACCAAAAAAAAAACAATCATACAGAATTCCTTTCTATTAACTAACAATTTCCTACAAATTGTAATATTTTGATGCCTAAGAATACAAAGCTCTGCAAAGATGCTTAGACAAAGGAAAAACAATCTTTGTCTTCAACTGTGAATGAAAAATCTGGTGAGGTTTAGTTTTCCTACAATAATACATGAAAGGCGAGAACATCAACAATAATCATAAACCACGAAATGACAGTCAATAAGAGGAAGTAGGGGCTCACCTTGTCCTCTTTCTCGTATTATTAATCTTTTCTTGGAACCTTCTTAGATGCTTGTTGGATGGTTCGTTAGGATGAGAAGCTACGGCTCTTCGTTTCAGTGAAGTTCTTGAAGTTTTCATGGAAATCAGATCAGAAGACTTGAACTGTACATTCTCCATGTTCGTTTGTTGCTTATCGACATAAATACCACAGTTAATTATGGACACATCTGGTGAGTGACGTGTGATTTCTATGTCCACATCATTCCATTTATCCAATCCCAAAAACCTATTAAACCCCTCCAACTCTTCTTCCCTAAAATGACGTAGCAGATCAAAGAAAAATACATGATGTGGATAAAATAAGGTAAATAAAACTTCGCCCTTTTTCCTTGCAGCACGATTATATATCATCCACGGCATTTTATAACGACCATCGACGCTCATAAAAGCTTTCACTGAGTACACACGCCTTGTGTTTATTACTTTCCCCATCTCGTATGCAACAAGGACACGTGGGAAATTTCCGCGAACACGAAAAGACAATTTCCCTCCTTTACAGCAATAATCTAACCAGTCAGGAAATGTTGTTGCCGGCAGAAGCATTGCCACCATAAAGACCACCTCTTTTGCCTGGCTTAACAAAACATCAGCGACCAAAGGCATTTACTGATGTGAAAATAAAAAATAAGAGAATATATACACACATAATGAGAGAATACTTTAGGTAATTTAACACTTGCGAGACTGTTCACTAATAACTATCTTACCAGTCACACTCATAGCAAAAGAAAAAAGGGGAAAAAAAAAATAGAAGCATGAGAAATACCTGAGACCATAAACGGCCTATCGACTCCGCAGTTAATGATGTGCAGTACTCTGCGCTTATGTCCCACAACGTTGATGGCAGCTCCGGTATATCTCTTAGCCTCTTGCAGTTACTCAGATCTAGAGTCCCCAAATAAGCACACTCTTTAATGCACTCAGGAAGTGACACAAAATCATTCTGCGACAGTTCCAAGTCTTCCACGTTTTGAAAACGTTTCAGAATACGGTGAAGATCTTCATCCAATAGCCCACAACCACTGAGATTCAACCTTTCTATGTTTTCACAGCTAATAACTGGTTGGCTCTGTAGCATCACTTTCTTCAAAGATTCTCCACCTAGAGGATGAATATCTTCCAAGTGAAGATGCCCAAGATTTGGCAATGTCAATAAGCTACTTGGAAGCTCCCTAAGACTTGTGCAGGATTTTAAATCTAAATGATACAGCTCTGGAAGATTTCCAATTGAAGGTGGGAGCTCTTTAATAGCAGTCCTTACTGCAGAAACCATGGTTAGTTTTTCCATCTTTCCTACTATGCGTGGGAAGTAGTCAAGACTCTCGCGAAAATCGAGGTAAAGGCGTCCAAGAGATGCCATGTTGATTTCATGTGGAAAGGTTGTAAGTATTCGGCATTCACTAACATCTAACCTTTCGAGCTTACAGAGAGATCCCACCGAATCATGAACTTTGGTCAGATTGTGACACTTACTGAAGATCAATGTTTTCAAATTTTGAAATTCAGACATATCAGGTACTTCAGTAATGAATTCACACTTTGAGAAATTCAAATATGTCACGTATTCAAACCTCTGCAAAATAAAATCTTGTAAGTATTTGGATAAAGCCTATTGTTCTATTTTCTCTGTAAAATGTTCCGATCACGATAGATTAATATAAAACGCTAGAGAAAATGAAAACTAGATCCTGTTAAGTCATTAATTTTAGGGAAAACCATATTGGAGGTACCTATACTTTTTTTCAATTTTCAATTTGGTACCTATGTGTTTTTTGTTCTTAACTAAATCTTTATTTTTCCTCTATTAACATCATTAATCCTTATGTAGAGACTAAAAATATCAATAGAACAAAGTTATAAGAGCTAATGTTGTTAAAAAGATAAAATTAAATGTTTAATTAAAGGGAAAAAAACACATAGGTACCAAATTAAAAATTGAGAGAAAGTATAAGTACCTTTAATATGGTTTTCCCTTAATTTTAATTTATAGCATTACTTGTGATATCCACCAGGTAACCCACTTGTGAAAACCAACTAAACTACCTAGGAACGGGGTTAACTTTGGACCATCGAAAATGCATAGCTTCAGTTGTGAATTCCAAGTAACTCATTTGTAATGATGCATACAATTCATAAGAGCAATTTTGTCAACACGGTTGTTTTTAATTCCAAATAAAGACCGTCATTCTCCGTCGAAGTTTCAATAATTGGAGGTTTGCAATTGAAATTCATGGCTAGAAAAGATCTTCAATTGTCAGTTTCTCGAAAACTTAATTAATACCATATTAATATAATCGCTTTTATAATCATGTTCATTTATAGAAATGGATGTACGTATATGCACATGCCTTTTGTGGTAGAAAGACAAATATATATGTTTTAAAAGAATATATATAAGATAAAAGTATACATTTAGTCCTTTAACTTTATGCAAGTTTCAATTTGGTCTCTTAATTTTAAAAGGTATCTTTTTAGTTTTTTAACCTTAACATAATTAGTCTCAAATGATGATATTTCGTGTCAATCATTGTCCCTTTAAAAGAAGTATACTAAATATGTCAACATTAGAGATGTTTAGTCAATATTAAAAATCTCAATATCAGCCTTTTTGTTCCTTAATAAAATTAACAGTATTAGAGTTGGAGGGCAGAAAATAAAATTTATAAAATTAAAGAATCAAAATAAAATATTATGTAGAGTTAAAGGACTAGAGATGTACTTTTGCCTATAAGAGAAATAAAAACATTTGAGAAAATAAATAAAAAATACAAGGAGATCTGTGCGAATTTTTACAAAAAATAGAAGAAACTTAAATTATAGTTGATCCTTGTTTCTCGGCTGAAAATTATAGCTAAAGATATTAGACCAAAGAATAACGAAATGGGGTGGGGGTGGAGTACCTTGAATGGCTTTTCTAATCTGAGAGGCTTCCATATAACTTCAAGCAGATTAGTTTCGAAGGTGAAAATTCCGGTGGTAAAGTGGTTGAAGGAAATCCTTTCCAATCTAGTAATCTTAAACTATCTGGAAAATATTTAGGACTTGCTAAAAACAGAATTGCTAAAAACAGAGTATTTCGAATGATGAGAATCTTGAGATTATTCATCTTCTCAAAAGCTATACCGTCCCACACCACTTCTTCTTGATATGGTGGATCAAGTATTATTCCTTCAATATTATCGCTTCCCTGTAATGCAAGTTTGAAGAAGTGACATTGTTAGATATTGCCAAATTAGCAAAATAAATTTGATGCATATGACAATATACATGTACGATTTTATAATATAAATACAAGCAAATAGAAAAGAGTCTTACTAAGTTTTCACGTAGTACTTTAAGAACATCTTTATAATACCATAATCTACTGCATTGACCAGGATTTGATGGTGCCTCTTGTCTAACAATCTCTTTCGCCATTTGTTGTATTAGATCATGCATGTACAGGCGATTGTTAACTTCATCAATAGTTATCAAGGATTTATCAACAAGAATTTCGATGTAAAACCTTGCCCCATCATCACAGGCTTCTAGTACGTCTTCAATGAATTCTAATGTCTTCCTTTTAAAGAAACAAGCAATGTCTAGGAAAACACGCTTAGCACCATCTTGTAAGCAATCATAGCTTATCTTGAGAACCTCATGGATAGTTCTTTCAGGGATTCTTTTATACTTCTCCAACATAGATCTCCATTCCTCTAAGGTTTTATATGCCAAATTGGAACCTACTAATTTCAAGGCTAGAGGAACGCCATGTACATATCTTACAACATGATTGCACATATGTGTATAGTCACTTGCAGGTTGTATCATGCGAAAGGCATGCCGACAAAAGAGTTCAAGAGAGTAAAGATGATTTAGCTCCTTCATTTCATATGCTTTCTCAACATTTCGTGCAATTAGCAATTGCTTATTTCTTGTTGTTATAATGACTTTGCTTCCACAACCAAACCACTCACAGCCGCCTGCAAGTTGTTCTAACTGTTCAAACTCATCAACATCGTCAAGAACCAATAACACCTTTTTGTTAGAGAGTCTATGTTTAATTATAGATTTCCCTTAGTCAACACTGCAAAACTTCATCTTCTTTTCCTCAAGAATTTCTGATAGAAGCGTTTGTTGAAGGCGAACAACACCCTGATACTTCTTTGATACTTCTCTGACATCAAACAAAAAACAAGAACCTTCAAAATGATAGAAGATTGAATAATAGAGAGCTTTTGCAAGGGTTGTTTTGCCAATTCCGCCAGTTCCATGAATTCCCAACACGCAGACGCCTTTGTCAGATTTATTTATAAGTGAGATCACTTCTTCTATCCGAGGCTCAAGTCCAACGAGGTAATCAACGTTATGGAAGCGTTTAGGTGGCAGCATAGAATATGCATGTTCCACGATCCTTTCAATAAATCCAGATTCACATCTGCAAAAGAGCATATTTCCTTTTCACTATGAAGATTATTTATCTGCGCATAATGTCTTCTGCTGTATTTCTTTTCTTTTTAATACATAGTTATCAATAAAATATTGTTTCAATTCTTAAAAAAAGAAAATTAAAGTAGAGAGAAAGAGAAGTGAATAATCATGTAATTCCAACATCAATAAGGTCTCTGAATTTTGTAATCCCATCTCTATCTAAAAGTCTTTCAGTTCCAATTGTAAAACTATGAAATATTTTCTGCTCAAATGACACCGTTTAAGTAAATCCAAAAGACTCAGGCTGAAAGATGTAAATTCCAAAGAATAAAACAAAGTCCAAAATTAAACTTTAAATACCCATAATAAAAACTCTTGAGAGCCAAGTATGCAGAGATTGACCTTTGTGTGCTATATTGTCTGCAACTATTAAGTACTAACAAAGAATTAATAAATTTCATCAGCGGAAGGCACTAATGGTGCAAACAAACCTACCCGTCCTTGAAAAGCCATGCTGATGATAAACTAGCAGCTTCGAACAAAGCAGAACGCCATTCGCACACTTTCCCTAAGTCATCTCTATACCTATCTTCAAGAGCAGCCATGGCTTCTTCAAAGCTATTTCTCTCATATTGAACATCCAACAAATCCACTTTGTAAAATATGGGCATAACCAATTGATTCTTCTGTTTCTTGCACCAGATGATGTGGGCGAGTTCCTCTAGGCACCATGTGGAAGTAGCATAGTTTGTAGAGAAGACAATAATGGAAATCCTTGATCTCTCAATGGCTTTGATAAATGCAGGTGCGATTCGTTCCCCTTTCCCAAGCTTCTTGTCATCAATGAAGGCGTTGATCCCCTTACGTCGTAGAGAATTGTAAAGAGGCACAGTGAAGGCGTGGCGAGTATCTTCACCTCTGAAACTCAGGAAAACATCATATCTATACTTAGTTTTGCTGGTGAAGCTAAGGGATGATGGTGAAGCCACTTGAATCGCCATACATATGGCTGCAACAATCGCAGTGGTGAAGCTATGTTCTGAGGTCTGAAACTAAGGTCTTGATCGTTCAAGATGGTAGGAAATTCGTTGGAAGGTTCAGGGCCATCAATTTCATTGGGTTGTTGACTTGTTATGATCTCTGAATGGCGCAGAGGATGTTGCCTTGTTTTTGTTTGACCCTTTTTTTAACTTTTATAATGGTGCGGCAGACGATGGATCTTTTTTTTTCCTAGTTTGTTTTATCACAGTATTTGATGTTTTGTACTACTATATATTTTGGATTAGAATACACTCGAGTTTTACAAAAGCATAAATAATAAAGTGTACGTAGGTAAAGTTTTAGAATAAGGGAAAATTGTTGGGGGAAAATAAGAACAAGGGGAAAATTATTTTGCAAATACATATATTTTCTCATAATTTTTAATTTAATACCTGTATGTTTTTCTCTCTTAATTGAATTCTTTAATTTTACTTTAGGGGCTAACTGTACTAAGAGATCAAAGTTACCAGGATAACGGTGGGAGCAAAGTTAGAGGATAACTAAGAGGGGGGAAAATGCATAGGTACCAAATAAAAAATTAAGGAAAAATAACTCTAAAATAGTTTTTCTTCGACTTTTTTTTTTTTAACTATAACTTACACCTCCATCATCCCCATCAAACCCTCCAATCAATGGTTAAAACTCACAATCCCATACTTGTGCCAATTGGATTACAAAAGTTTCAGAATTATTGATTGACTGCTAATGGAAACTTCAAAGTGTTGTTTGTCATATATGATTGTCGGAGCCTTGGTCTGTTATTGAAACCATATCGAAGGGTCTGATCCGCTGGCCTGTTATTTTTTCCACTCGACTCTATCTCATTCTTTTTACCTGCTTTTAATAATTCTGTTTCACCTCTCTAAAATGGGATTTATCATTTATTCGCAAAAATCAATGTAACGATAGGCTTCAATGGATTTCATTTTAGAATTTCTACATATTCATTCACATTGGTGGCTTTTTTAATTTCATTTTTACATGAAATACTTAATATCGATCCTTAACAGCAAATACCAGTAAAAGAATCAAAATAAGTAGCTACGCTATGGTTGAAGAATAATATACAGGAGATCCTTAACTTCTACAGAAAGGGCTTTTAGAGTTCTGCGCATAAAATCACATAATCTGCAAAATCAATTATTTCATGAGAGTTTTCTATTATTAATGCATAACCTTCAAGGGTTATATATTATGTGATTATGTAAGCTAACTCTCATTGTGTTATTGTAATTCTTACGTTGTTTAAAGGCCAATAAATAAAAGTTATTGACTACATAGTTATACTTGGTTTTGCTCCTTGAATCGCCATGGGTGGGATACAAGTGCCAGTGCAAGCTGCTTGCTATATATATAATGGGATTTAATCGTGAAAGCAGAGCCACAACTTCGGGAAATGTTGTTCATAAGCAAATTATGAAATAAAATTATCTAATGCATTCGCCAAATGCCCTTAAATTCAGGTCCTTATTCAGTGCTCTTCACAATGATAAGCCACCATGTGCTCATTGCTGTAATGCGATTCAAACTATCCAAACTCTGACATAGATGATTTAGATTTAAAATTTTTAATGTGCACTTTTTTTAATGACAAATTTAGTCTTTTAAACAATTGTTAGTTATAAGATTATCTTTATTTTGAATTCTGTATCTATTAAAACAAAAAATTAATTAAAATATATACAAATTTAAATTCAATCTGGACCATTCAAAATAAATTTGGATGGTTTAAATTAAGATGAACATGGAATGTGCTTTTGTCCGTTGGATTCGATACCCTCAATTATTGAACATTATCAAAAGTTAAGATGCAATGTACGTGAAAGATGCTTCACTCCTGCTTTGAAAAAAGCACAAACAAATGCTCAACTGCTTTATTTGATACTGGAAATGACTGACACAATGAGGTGCTCAAAGATTATTCACGACTATTAATTAATTTTTTTATGAATAATGTTGTAAAGTGAGAGCCAAGCCCAAAAATGGAGGGAGAGAACAAATACACAAGCAAGAGTGAATGAAACAATATTTTAACTCAGGTTATGACTCAAATTTATGAGTCTTTCTACTTTATTATGTATCTGTTATTAAGCCTAATTTTATCTCAAAGTAAAATTTTCCACATCAACTCAATTGTATTCACATCAACAAATGATGCAAACAAGTTATATCCAAGAGTAAAAAGACATGCCACTGAAAAAGGAGAGACAAATCTCATAGTGTCCTGATTGGAACAGGACAAAAGCAGGATAAGATAAAATAAAAGTCGGAACGGGATGGGACGGGCGTGGGACAGTCTCGTCTCTCCCCTCCTTGGATATATATGCTTCTTTTTTTTTTTTTACTTTTGTTATAGATATTTTTGTTTATCTATTCCATCAATACAAAAAAATATAAATATTAAGTTTAAAGAAGTAAATACAAGTCACGTACTTGAATACGTTTTTTTACTTTGATGTTTATAAAAACAAAAAAAATGTTTTTTAAAATTTAAATTATACAAACTTCAATCAATACGATGCAATAATACACTTTTGTCAACATATGTTTAGACTTAATTGGAATCAAGGATAATGGCCTCCACATGTAAATAGATCCATAGGCATGCCTGATGACATTTTAATTAATGGAGTTCTTGCATCGAACTTGAACAGTGATGATAAATAGCTATGGTGGTATATGTAAATATCAGAAGATTAATTTATGGGATTAAAAGAAGTGGATGATAGATCGACTTGATGAGTTTATCATAATTTTGGAAGAATATAATGAAAAGAAAAGAATAAGTTGGACCAAAAAAGTTTGAACCGAAAAAGAAAGAAAGGAATAAGCCAGCAATATTAACTGCTTAATAGCTTCGTATACATACTGCTAAAAATATCCTTATAACGCGGATGTCCATATATAAAAGGATCTTTAGAATTTTACCCATGAAATCACATAGCCTCTAAAATCGATTGTTTCTTGGAGTATTTTATATATATATATATATATATATATATATATAACGCAAATATGTAAGTTAATTTTCTTCATGTTATTGTGACTCTCAAGTCGTTTAATTTGAAAGTTTATGGATAGAAGCTATGCATTTCTTTTTTGCTCTTATCATGTATTTTTGTTTAGTTTATTTGTAAAGATATTTTAGGAAAGATAATATATATTTATTATAAATAACTAACTTAACTAATTTTCTTAATCTATTTAAATTAGTTAACTAACTCTCATATTAAGGATTAGAAGTAGTATATACTATAAACTAAGTTGGTATTGTAAATAATTTTTTAAAAAATAATTTTCAAATATCAGTTCAAACCCTTAAAAATAAGAATCCCAATTGCAAATTGAAATTTACACATGATTTAAATTGATATTTTGAGACCTAATTATATTTTGTTCTAATTAATTTTAGTTTGTGCGTTTAATCCCAGTTATTTGTCTTTTTGGATCCGATACTTTCAATTATTGAACATATCAAAGTGAAAATGCTTAGTACCTAGAAAAATGCTCCGCCGATGGTTTTTTCCCAAAAACACAAAGAAAACACCGCACTACTACATTTGATTATGTCGAAAGGACCGACACGATGAGCGGCTCCAAGATAATAACCATTGATTAAATTCTTCACGAATAATAAGAGGGACGATCGATATTAAAACATTATCTCTTAAAATAATTTTTCCACATATAACATTCTTTAGCATTTAAAAAAATTGGCTGCTAAAAAAAGCATTAAAAAAATTGAAAAATAAATCAGCCATATTATTTTGGGAAAATTATCTGGAAGATACCTATACTTTGTCTCAATTTTTAATTTGGTATCTATATATTTTTTCCTGTTAATTAAATCTTTAACTTTCTTCTTGTGTTGGCGCAACCCCTGTACGAAAGCTAGATGTGTTAATAGAACAAACAGTGCTAATAGAGCAAAAATTAAATGATTTAATTGAAAAAAAACATGTGGCAAATTAAAATTGATAGAAAGTATAGGTATCTCTAAAATAATTTTCCCTATTATTTATGGTTTGTGAAATAGTATTTAATCTATATTCGGTAAAATGTGTTATAAAATTTGTATATTTTACTAACACATGATCCTTATAAAAAAAACACACACTTTCTATCCGTTAGTACAAGGTACATTTTGAAACGAATGGATGATTCTTAAAATCATAAACCATCACGTAAGATATTAATTACATTTTATCCCCATTTTTGTATACAAAAAAAATTCCCCATTAAATGTTCAATTAAATTTTTCTATAGCTTCTCAATATGTGACTTCTAATTTTAAATAAGCACGAATGTCAAATTTTTACTCGTCAAACAAAATTAATAATTTAACTACTCTTTTTTTAGGATACATTAGATCCTTTATTTTCATACAAGGTTTCAAATTAGTCCTTTAACTTTAAAAAAGTAAATTTTTAATTCTTTAATCATAAAATCGTTGGTCTTAAATAATGATTTTTTATAACAATCATAGTTGTTTTGAAAATCAAACTTAATGTGTTAGCATTTGAGAATGTTTTATTAATATTCAAGATCTTAATATCATCATTATTTTGTTTAATGGTTTTAGGATTAATGGATTAAAAATATAGTTTTTAAAATTAAGGAACTAAATTAAAACCTCTTGTAAAATTAAAAGATTAAAAGTATATTCTAACCTTTTTTTTTAAATTTTGGTGGGATGTTAAAAACTTTTTATTGTGATGATGGGATAGAATATTTTATTTTAATTTTCCCTAATCACTGGATGGGACAAATTTAAATCGACGAATATATTATTCGTTTTTGCATCTCTCAGTTATGTCAATCCAAAAAAACAAGGCGGTCTCGGTATCCGTCATATGGCCCTTCATAATAGAGCATTCATGATGAAGGTAGGGTGGGGATTAATGAAACAACCAGACTCTCTCTGGGCTAGAGTTATACGCAGCAAGTACTCGTGTGGAAATGAGTTGATTCCACGAATAGAAAGATCACGGCCAGGGTCACGTCTTTGGTTGGGTATCAAAAATAACTTCAACAAGGTACTCGAGGAAACAGAACGATGCAGAGATAGGACAGGTGTAGATACCGTACGGTGGAAGCCTGAAAAACACGGACACTTCACACTAAAGTCAGCATACAACGTGCTGAAAGGAGAGGCTGAGGCTCTCGATCCAATCTGGAATAAAATTTGGAAGATGAATGTGCCGCAGAAATGTAAGTCCTTCCTCTGGTTGGTTTGCCATGGAAAGCTACTTACTAATAGGGAAAGGGTGAAACGCTGCTTGAGCACAACGACCACCTGCGTTTGGTGTGGGCATGAGGACGAGGATATTCTGCATGCGTTACGTGACTGTCCGGAGATGCAGAGTGTATGGCGTTCCCTGGTTAAACCACAAGTTGCTGATAGATTTTTTGATTGCGATCTGAGGAGCTGGGTCATGATGAATCTAAGAACAGGAGTGGGTAACGATGACGACCATTGGAAAGAGAGATATGGAATGTATTGTTGGCAGATCTGGTATCGCAGAAACTCTCGCATCTTTGAGAACAGTACCTCCTCTGCTCAAGCAACTTTAGATAGAGCTCTCGCCATCTTACACTCTTTTATGGCAGCTAAAACTCAGTTGCAAAATGTGAATATCAAGGGAGTGATGAGAAGGAATATTGAAGTAGATAGCTGCGAAGAGAGTCAGGGATGGGTTAGTGTGCAAGTAGATGGTGCAGCTACAATGGATGCATCCAAGGCAAGTTGTGGAGGGGTGGTTCGTGACGAAGAAGGGACAATGAAGGAGGCTTACATGTTCCATATCGGACGTGGAGATGCCTTGCATGCATAACTCTGGGCCATTTTACTGGGTCTGAGACGAGTTTGGGATAGGGGGTACAAACAGGTGAAGCTCTGGAGTGACTGTACGGAGGCCATCGAGTTGGTTAGAAGGGGAGACGGCGCCTTGCACGAAGACTGGACTCTCATCAATGAGTGTCATAATATGCTGGATAGAGATTGGAAGGTTGAGCTTATGTATTGTAAACGTGATGATAATGTTGTTGCTGATAGCTTAGCAAAACGCGGCCTCTCGAGCCCCCAAGGTCTGCATGTCCTTCCACTGGATGCGGTCTCCCAAGCTATAGAGATGCCCGACACTTAGTCTTTTGTTTTTTTCTTGTTTAGTTTCTTTTATCGCCTTCTCTTGATATAAAAAAAAAAAAAATCTGCTAGCTAATCATATTCCAATTATTACAATGCATTTCTAAATTTTCGAAGCGAATCAACGATCAATGTAAATTAAAAGAAAGAAGGAAAGGATAATATCTTTGAGGTACCTTTGAAGACATAATTGCTTGAAAGGATACATATAATCTGAAATTGTATTACCTCTACTTGCTTGAGCTAACACGAGGGAAAATTATACTCCTTCAATCCTAAATATAAGATCCATTTTGTAGTATAAATTACACTACAAAATAGGTTTTATATTTAGGATCGGACAAGTATCTTCCCCTCCTTGGATATGTAGAAAAAAGCAAGAAGGAGAGAAAATAATTTGTGCGACTCATACTTTTCTCTTCAACTGTTTCTCTTGTAAAATATGGAGATTTTAAAGGGAAAAAACTTTCCTTTCAAGAAATTCTCATTACTCTTTTATTCTCCTTCTCCCATCAATTTTGGAAACCACGTGTATATCATGTTATATATTTTCAATTTTTGAATTAATTATTTTAGATTTTTTAAAATCAATGCATAAAAAATAATTTTTAAAACAAATAAAAAATTGGATAATTATAAATTAAGCTTAAGATTAAAATATGAACCAAAAAATTATCCCTCTACCTTATATTTAAGAATGCATAGTTTGTTATTAAACACTCAAAGGTATCCATCTCTTATTATAAGTAATATAGGACTCCATTATGTAGATCAAAAAGTTAGTTAAAGATAGTAAATATGCAAAAATTAGAAGTTTTTCCTCTAAAATACCCTTATTTATGGGGGAAAGAGAGTATAAAAAAGAGAATAAAAAATTATTATAATAAAGAGAATTATGAAAGAGAGAGAATGTGTGATGGAAAGAGATGATAATTTAGTAAATGAGACAATAAATATATTAAATATTAAAATAAGTAATTAATAGGGAAAAAATAGAAAATTTGCTATAAAAATTTAAGACAACTTGCAACTGTTGCTTATATTTAGAAAAAAAAAAACAGAGAGATGATAGTTGTTGTTTAAAACAAGGACAAAGGGAGTAGCAAATATGCCGGTTGAGTTACAATTATTGTACGCAAAAGATGCTCCACTTCTGGTTTTTTTTTTTTGGAAAAAAACAAACAAAATGCTTAACTGCTTTATTTGATCATGACCGTCACAATGAGAGGCTCAAAGGTAATTCATGAATATTAATTAATTTGTTTTAATAATGTCAGGAACGGAGAGCGAAGCCTAAAGTTTATAAAATCATTATTCTACTTTATTATATATCCATTATATAGGAAGCCCAATTTTGACTGTTCGGCTAAAATCTAGCTCTAATAACACTTATTAGTGATGGATGGAAATATAATGGGAAGCATATATAAGAGAACACATGGGGTAATGAGAAGTGAATGAAAATATCCTTTAACTTGAAATCTTAAGGTTTAAATTTATGGGTGCTTCCATATTAACTCAAGTCCACCTAAACATATTAACAGCAAATGATAAAAACAAAATATAGCTAGAAGTGAAAAGACACGCCACCCAAAAAGGAGAGACAGATCTCATGGTTATAGCTGGGAGAAGTGAAAAGACTAAACATATATACAGAGAAAAAAAACTCTGATAATATATTATTCCATTTTACATTTCATTTCCCACTCAAAGGGCATCGCATTCTTCCACATCTCATAGTTACGCCAATTCCAAATAAAAAGACATACCAGTTTGGCTTAGCCATTTCTACAAGGGGATCCCATATATATGTGCAATATAATAATATAATAATATGTTACATCATATATCTTGTTATATAAATTACCATGGCATGAAATTTGAAAGATACGCTATTTCGTTTATGAATTCTCTAACAACCCGTGCTCTGCACATAATTTGAAATGAGCTAGACACGTTATTAATAATCTACATATAGTATAGCTTACTATCAATATATATATATATATATATATATCACTGAAAGTTAGGCTGGAGGACTAAAAAAATATACTATTTCCGGTTTTTAATAAAAGAGCTAGTTAAAAGGTTAGATTAGTTTTAAATATAAGATTTCAATCAACTTTGTCTCTCATATCTTTTCTCATTATCGATCTCACCCACTATATTGATGTTTACTTCTGTTCTCTTCCATATATATCGGATGATCATGATTGTGCAGCAGCAAAGAGTTTGAAAAGCAGTTTTGGTTTTAGTTTTAATTATAAATATGATTTTCTCTAAAGTCTTTTCTCATAATTTTCTCTTTAATAATTATATAAGTTTGTAAAGGTTTGAACAAATTGATAACTATTTTATTATGTGCACAAACCTTTAAAAAAAAAAAAGTCATCCCAAAAGATTAGTTTGTGGGAGATCGGAAGGGGGGTGGCAACTTTCTTGGTGGCTCCGCCGCATGGTGCTGATCACTTGATCTCCTATTGGTCAGCTCTTTTATGGGTAGCCTTTGTCAAAATCATTAGGTGTCATCATCCAAAATCTAGCCTATCAGGTAGAAGGGCTCCTTAAACATATAAATATTACTTTATTTGTCAGGGTGCCCAACATAAAACTCAGCAAATTTAAGCAACGTAACACTACCAAGTTTCTAGAACACATGACATTGAGAAATGAAACATCAGATATAATTATTTATGTAGATATGATTATTTATGTACAGTACTATTTTTCCGTCGTAAGCATAAATTACCAATACACAATGACATTGAGATCAACAATCATGATTCAGAACAAAAAAACAAATCATTTGTTAATTAACAGGGCACCAATTGCAATATTGAGATCTAATAGTAAAGAAATAACAATAGGGCCCATTGGACAAGACATCTTGTCCCACGAAACTTGGTATCGTTTTCTTCTCCTACAATACATGGAAGGGAAACAATATTAATAATAAGCACAAAATTGAAATGACAATTAGTAGAAGAAATAGAAGATCACTTTAATTTGACGCTTTGTTATTGAGTTTTCTTTTATTAGCAGCCTTGAAATGTCTCAAGAGCTTCTTGGCTGATTCATTATGAGGAGAAGCTATGGTTTTTTGTTTCAGTGAAGTCCTTGAAGCATGCATGAAAACCGTAGGAGCCATGAAGCGAATATTCTCCATGCTTATTTGCTGCTTATCCACATAAACTCCACACTTCATTATGGAAATATCTGAGCTACACATAACTTGTATGTCAACATCATTCCAATCCAATTCTAGAAACTTATTAAGCCCCTTCATTTCTTCTTCAAGAAAATTCTGAAGTACATCGAATAAGAACACATGACCTTGCTTACCAAAAAAGAGAAACACACGACCTTCTTTACTTGTATCAGGCTCACAAGGAACATCACTTTCTATCCATGACATTTTATGACCATTGATTCTCATAAAAACATGGAAGGGAAGCCTCTTTCTTGTCTTTGTTTTCCCTGATTCAATTGCAACGACAAGACGAGGGAAAGTTTTCCCATGAACACGAAGAGACAATGTGCCTCCTTTACAGCAATAATCGAACCAATTAGGAAAACTTGTTGCCGGCATGCCAATTCCTTTACAGAAGAAGATTTTTGCCTGATTTATCAAAACAGTAGAGACCAAAGGTGTTTTCAGATTTGAGAACTACACATAAAAGAATACTTCCAATTTACTCATCTGGTCCTTAATTTTAAAACTGTTTAGTTAACTGAGAATATTAAGAAAGCTCAATAAATTACTTAATTCTAAAAAAATTGACATGATATCTATTACTATATAACATTAGATTGTATATCGGTTTATAATTTACACAAATAAGTTTTAGAAAATTGATAATATGAGAGATAAAATAGATTAAGTCTTACATTAAGGGCTAGATCTAAATCCCTAACTAGTTCCTACATTCACGATTGGAAGAGAGTAGTACGTTTTTTATAATTATAGATATCAAATAACTTAATCTCCTATCTTTCTAAATGTCTTTAGATGGAAAAAAATTATTAAACATCACAAAATGCTGAAACGTTCTAATTATGACATGATTTCTAGAAGTTTATCCCTGTCATAGCTATAAAGCCCAACAAGACAAATGAAAATTATCAAAGACATGAGAAAAACCTGAGACCATGTTATGAGTCCCAAATTGGGGAATCTGACAAGTGTTGTAGGGTTGATAAGTTCAAGAAGCTCTCCCTCCCAATAGGCTAGCTTTTTTTTATTGGGCTCTTCTCTTGGGCTTATGCTCATCACATTGGTACTTCTGTTGAGAGTTGGCCAACCGGAAAGGACTACCTGCAGAAGGTTCTGACTAGTAAGAAGACCGAGTGAAGTGCCGTAGAGTGGAGCCACCGGGATCGTTGGCTCTCAAAAGGGGCACTCTGTTATGAGTCCCACATTAGGGAATCTCATAAATGTTGTAGGGTTTATAAGTTCAAGGTGCTCTCCCTCCTAACAGGCTAGTCTTATAGGATTGGGCTCTCCCTTTGGGCTTATGCTCATCACATTTCTGTTATGAGTCCCACATTGGAGAATCTCACAAGTGTCAAGGGTTTATAAGTTCAAGAGGCTCTCCCTCCCAATAAACTAGTCTTTTGGGATTGGGCTCTCCCCTTGAGCCTATACTCATCACATTGGTGCTTTCATTAAGAGTTGGCCAATCGGAAAGGGCTACCTGCGGAGGGTTCTGATCAGTAAGAAGACCGAGTGAAGTGTTGTAGAGTGGAGCCTCAGGGCACATCGACACTTGAGAGGGGTGCACTGTTATGATTCCCACATTGGGGAATCTCACAAGTATTGTGGGTTTATAAGTTCAAGAGGCTCTTCCCTCCAATAGGCTAGTCTTTTGAGATTAGGCTCTCCCTTTGGGCTTATGCTCATCACATTGGTGCTTTCATTGAGAGTTGGCCAACCAGAAAAGGCTACCTGCAAAGGGTTCTAACCAGTAAGAAGACCAAGTGAAGTACTGTAGAGTGGAGCCACAGGGGACGTCGGCTCTCGAGAGGGGTGCTCTGTTATGAGTCCCACATTGGGGAATCTCACAAGCATTGTAGGGTCTATAAGTTCAAGGGGCTCTCCCTTCTAATAGGCTAGTCTTTTGGGATTGCACTCTCCCTTTAGCTTTATGCTCATCACATTGGTGCTTTCATTAAGAGTTGGCCAACCGAAAAGGGCTACCTGCGGAAGGTTCTGAATGGTGGGAACGCCGAGTGAAGTGCCGTAGAGTGGAGCCGTTGGGGACATCGGCTCTCGAGAGGGGTGCTCTATTATGAGTCCCACATTAGGGAATCTTACAAGTGTTATGGGGTTTATAAGTTCAAGAGGCTCTCCCTCCTAATAGGCTAGTCTTTTGGGATTGGGCTCTCCCTTTGGGCTTGTGCTCATCACATTTCTATTATGAGTCCCATATTAGAGAATCTCACAAGTGTTGTGGTTTTATAAGTTCAAGAGGCTCTTCCTCCTAATAGGCTAGTCTTTTGGGATTGGGCTCTCCCCTTGGGCTTATACTCATCACATTGGTGCTTTCATTGAAAGTTGGCCAACCGAAAAGGGCTACCTACTGAGGTTTCTGACCGGTAAGAAGACCGAGTGAAGTGCTGTAGAGTGAGGCCACCGGGGACGTCGGCTCTTGAGAGTGGTACTCTGGTATGAGTCCCACATTAGGGAATCTCACAAGTGTTGTGGGTTATAAGTCTAAGAGGCTCTTCCTCCCAATAGATTAGTCTTTTGGGATTAGACTCTCCCTTTGGGCTTATGTTCATCACATTGGTGCTTTCGTTGAGAGTTGGCCAACCGGTAAGGGCTACCTGCGAAGGGTTCTGACTAGTAAGAAGACCGAGTGAAGTGCCGTAGAATGGAGCCGTTGAGGACGTCAGCTCTCGAGAAGGGTGATCTGTTATGAGTCCCACATCAGGGAATGTCACAAGTGTTGTGAGGTTTATAAGTTTAAGGGGATCTCCCTCCTAATAGGCTAGTCTTTTGGGATTGGGCTCCCCCTTTGGGCTTATACTCATCACATTGGTGCGTTTATTAAGAGTTGGCCAACCGGAAAAGGCTACCTGTAGAGGGTTTTGATTGGTAAGAAGACCGAGTGAAGTGCCATAGAGTGGAGCCGCCGAAGATGTCGGCTCTTGAGAGGGTTGCTCTGTTATGAGTCCTACATTGGGGAATCTCACAAGTATTGTGGAGTTTATAAGTTCAAGAGGCTCTCCCTCCTAATAGACTAGTCTTTTGAGATTGGGCTTTATCTTTGGGCTTATGCTCATCACATTTAGTCTTTTGGAATTGGGCTCTCCCCTTGGGCTTATGCTCATCACATTGGTGCTTTCATTGAGAGTTGGCCAACTAGAAAGGGCTACCTGCGGAGGGTTTTGACTGGTAAGAAGACCGAGTGAAGTGCCGTAGAATAGAGCCATCGGGAATGTCAGCTCTCGAGAGGGGTGCTCTATTATAAGTCCCACATTGGGGAATCTCACAAGTATCGTGGGGTTTATAAGTTCAAGAGACTCTCCCTCCTAATAGGCTAGTCTTTTGAGATTGGACTCTCCCTTTGGGCTTATGCTGATCACATTTCTGTTATAGGTCCCACATTGGAGAATCTCACAAGTGTTGTGGGTTTATAAGTTCAAGAGGCTCTCCTTCCCAATAGGCTAGTCTTTTGGGATTAGACTCTCTCCTTGGGCTTATACTCATCACATTGGTGCTTTTATTGAGAGTTGGCCAACAGGAAAGGGCTAGGGGGTTCTGACCGGTAAGAAGACCGAGTGAAGTGCCATAGAGCGAGAAAGGTGCTCTATTATGAGTCCCACATTAGGAAATCTCACAAGTGTTATGGGGTTTATAAGTTCAAGGAGTTCTCCCTTTTAATGGGCTAGTCTTTTGGGATTGGACTCTCCCTTTGGATTTATGCTCATCACATTGGTGCTTTCTTTGAGAGTTGGCCAACCGAAAAAGGCTACTTGCGGAGGGTTCTGACTCATAAGAAGACTGAGTGAAGTGCTGTAGAGTGAAGCTGCTGGGGACGTCGACTCTTAAGAGGGGTGCTCTATTATGAGTCCCACATTGGAGAATCTCACAAGTGTTATGGGGTTTATAAGTTCAAAAGGTTCTCTCTCCCAATAGGCTAGTCTTTTGGGATTGGGCTCTCCTTTTGGGCTTATGCTCATCACATTTAGTCTTTTGGGATTAGGCTCTCCCCTTAGGCTTATGCTCATTACATTGGTGCTTTTATTGAGAATTGGCCAACCGGAAAGGGCCACCTACGAAGAGTTCTGACTAGTAAGAAGACCGAGTGAAGTGCCGTAGAGTGGAGCTGCCGGGGACGTCGGCTCTTGAGAGGGGTGCTCTGTTATGAGTCCCACATTGGGGAATCTCACGAGTGTTGTAGGATTTATGAGTTCAAGGGGCTCTCCCTCCCAATAGGCTAGTCTTTTGGGATTGGGCTCTCTCCCGTGGCTTATGCTCATCACAGACCACATATGGCCTAACGACTCAGTTGTTAATGATGTGCAATTCTCTGCCCTTATGTCATGCAACCCCCATGGCAGCACTGTTATGTCTTTTAGCCTCTTGCAGTTATATATTTCTAGTACCCTCAAATTACCACACTCTTTGATACCCTTAGGAAGTGACACGAAATTATTTCTTGATAGATCCAAGTGCTGCACATTCTAAAACATCTTCATCCAATAGGCCACAGTTTCCAAGTTCCAAGAACTCAATGTTTGTGCAACTAACCAATGGTTGGCTCTCTTGCATTAATTTCTTCCACCACGAGGTTGAATGCCTCCCAACGCAAGTGTGCTAAGATTTTGCAACATCAATAAACTGTTTGGAAGCTCCCTAAGACTTTTGCAGGAGCTTATAAACAAAGTTCCAAGCCGTGAAAGATTTCCAATGGAAGGTGGGAGCTCTTTGATAGCAGTCCCATCTGCAAAAATACTGTTAAGTGCGTCCATCTTTCTAACTATATGTGGGAAGTAGTTAAGACTCTTGCAGTCAGAAAGAATGAGATCTTCAAGAGATGGCATGTTGATTTCACATGGAAAGCTTTTAAGTTTGGTGCATTCACCAACATCTAATAATATTAGCTTACGAAGAGATCCCGCAGAATCATGGACTTTGATCAGATTGCGACATTCACGAAAGCTTAATGTTTTTAAATTTTGAACATGAGACATATCCGGTACTTCTCTTAAGAGTTCACATTTCGAGAAATTCATATATGTGACGCATTCAAACTTCTGCCAAAAAAAAAAAAAGATTATTTAATTAATAGCGACTATCAATAAAATATTATATTTTGAACAGAATATTTTAGCCTCCCTTTGGTTTATCTAATCTTGCATTGAATCTCTGAAAAATCCGAAATAGGTGAGAAAGCATACAGATAATTAAAAAAAAAATACAAAAGTTATTTATTCTTTATTCTGAGGAGAACATTATGGCTCAAGCAATTAGATCAAAGAAAAAAGATAGAAAGAAGTAAACAAAATGAGTGAAAAAAGTACCTGGAATGCCTCTTCCATCTTGAAAAGACTTCCATATACCTTGAAGCAAACTAGTTTTGGAGGAGAAAAATCCAATGGTAACGTCATAGAAGGATAGCCCCTCCAATCAAGTAATCTCAAACTATTGGGAAGATATTTAGGACTTGTTAAAAGTTGGGTATTTCTAACAATGAGAATTCGAAGATTATTCATCTTCTCAAAGGCCAAACCATTCCACATCACTTCTTCTTGTTTAGGTGGATCAAGTATTATTCCTTCAATATCATTTCCTCCCTATAATACGAGTTCAAAAAAGTGACATTGTTAGATAATTTGTCAAATTTGTACAATTTAATGTATGTAAGGAACTAGATAACTTTTTTCTCTAACTAAATTATTTTCCAGCACATTAAGCACATCTTTGTAATACCATAACCTGCTACGTTCACGAAGATTGGAGGGTGCCTCTTGCTCAACAATCTCTCTAGCCATTTGTTGTATTAAATCATGCATGTGCAAGCGACCATTATCAGCAACGGTTATTAGAGATTTATCAACAAGAACTTCAATATAAAACCTTGTCCCATAATAACAAGCTCCTAGTATGTCTTCAACATATTCCAAATTCTTCTCTTTAAAGAAACAAGCAATGTCCAGAAAAATACGCTTAGCACCATCTTGTAAGCAATCATAGCTTATTTTCAGTATCTCATGTATTTTTCTTCCAGTGATTTGATTATACTGTTGTAGTGTATATCTCCGTTCCGTTAAGTTTCCATTTCTCAAAGTGGAGCCTATCAATTTTACAGCCAAAGGAAGGCCACGTAGATAACTTGTAACACCAATGGACATACTTCTGTAGCTTTCTGGAGGGTGGCTCATTGGAAAGGCATGCCAAGAAAACAGTCCAAGAGAATATTGCTCTTCAGCTCTTTCATTTCGTTTTTTTTTAAATATTGTGTGCAACTAGCAATTGCTTGTTTCTTTTTATAATGATCTTGCTTCCACAACCAAACCAATCACACCCCCCCCCCCCGCAAGTTGTTCTAACTTTTAACTGTTCAACTTCTTCAACGTCATCAAGAATCAACAAAATCTTTTTGCAAGAGAGTCTATGCTTTATTTTTGATATTCCTTCATCAACACTACCGAACTTCATCTTCTTTTCCTCAAGAACTTCTGGTAGAAGTGTTTGTTGAAGGCGGACAACACCCTGATATTTCTTTGACGCTTCTCTGACATCAAATAAAAAACAAGCACCTTCAAAATAGCAGAAGATTGAGTTATAGATGGCTTTTGGTTGGAAGGAGGGGATGGGAGGGGAGACAAATTTTTGTCCTTTTCCATCCCTTCCCCAGTCCCCTCCAAAAGTGGGGTTTTTTTGGAGGGGAAGAAATAATTCAACACGTCCCAACTAATGTGTCCTTACCTTTTTTTTTTTTTTTAATATGTATCAGTTCTTTCTTTCCTATCCCTTCCCGAACTGTTAGCAAATTATGAAAAAAAAAAAAAAATATCTTATGCATTCACCAGATCATGAAGTTTTTTCAGATTGCCATAGTCATAAAAGCACAAGGCCTCTAAATTCTAGCTGCCATAATAATAAATAGGGTTAATATCATTTGTTAGTCTTTATAGTCTGATGGAATTTTGGTTTTGGTTCCTGTAGACTCAAATCATTGATTGTATAGGGACTAAAACTAATGATTTGAAACTATAGGGACCAAAACTAAAATTTGATCAAAACATAAGGACCAACAATGGTATTAGTTCTAATATATCTTCCTTTCTCTATTCTTTTTTAATAAGAGACAAATGTGGAAAAGAGCATGTTTCTTTTTATAAAAGACATTTAGATGTTGTCTCAATTTTTTTTTTTTGATTTCTCATTTTACGCCGTTTAAATTACTCATATTACTAATTATTGTATTTAATTCGTACACATTCTCTCTCTTCCGCATAAACGAGGGTATTTTTTGAGAAAAAAGTTAAATTTTTTACATAGGTATTATCTTTAACTAATTTTAACCAACACTTGGAACAACTTGATTAGATTTATTTTCTTTTATGAAAAAAAAAAGGAACAGAGAGTACCAAATGGGATATATGCAGTTGAACAGAAGAAAGCTAGGCACTAGTTTAATTTTAGTTTGCGCGTTGCGTGCATATCTTTTGGATCCAATACTTTCAATCATTGAAAGTATCAAAGTTAGGATGCACTCCCGTTTTAAAAAAGCATAAACGAACGCCTAGCTGCTTTATTTGATACTGAAATGATTGACACAATTAGAGGCCCAAAAATTATTAATGACTATTAATTAATTTTCTTTGAAGAGTGTTGGGAAAAGAGAGTGAAGTCTAAAAATGGAGGGAAATAACAGATGGACAAGGAAGGATGAATAACACTATATTTAAACTCAAAACCTTATTATCACTTAAATTTATGGGTCTTTCTATTTTATTATATATATTACTAGGCCTAATTTTATCCAAAATGTAAAATTTTCCACATCAACTCAATTGTACTCACATTAACAAATGATACAAACAAGTTATAGCTAGAAGTGAAAAGACATGTCACTCAAAAAGGAGAGACAGCTCATAGTTACAGCTAGGAGAAATGTAAGGACTAAACATATACAATGCAGGAAAAAATGCTCTAATAATATATTATTCCCTTTTGCATTTCATTTCCCACCCAAAAGGCATCGCATACTTCGACATAGCTCATAGGCATGTCCATTTCAAATAAAAAGATATACCCTTTATGATCACTTCAAAATAAAAAGGAGAAAAACCAGCTGGTGTGCCATTTTTATAAGGGGAATCCCATGATGTGTTTGGATTAGATTAGAGAATAGATTTTGAATAAAATTGTTTAATAATTATAATTTTGAGAATATATTTGGTTGTAATAGATTTATAAAATTGATTTGCAAGATTCTGAGTATAATTTTTTTAAAAAAATAGAATTTGAAAGGTCAAAACTATGGTTTTTTTAAGAAAAATATCCAAACACTCCTTGATTATGTGTGGTTGGTGGATGGTCTCATAATTGATTTTTAAAATCATGGTTTAGGCCTAAAATTGATTTTCTACTTAGAATCCCATTTGTTTGGTTCTTATCGACATAAGCTCCACCCTTAATTATGGAAATATCTAGTAACTTTTACACATAACTTATATTTCCACATTATTCCAATTCAAATCCAAAAGGGAAAATCTCATCAAAAAAACTTGGGACATACAAAATCCCAAATGAGGAAGTCCTAAAAAAATGTGTTCTTATTTCTTTGTCAAGTATGGTCAAAACCTATTAAAGTATATGAAACAAGACCGATTCGAGATTTAATATTTTTATGGTTCTTTTTGTGATATTTCTCCACTCCAAACCCTTATCAAGTCCCTCCAACTAGTCCTATGAAAAATCACTTGGTAGATTACCGAGAAACAATGCGTGACCTTGTATACTAGAAAACCCCCCCCCCCCCCCCCCCCCGGGGAAAAAAAAGGGAACATCATTTTGCACTCGTGGCATTTTATTGCCAAGCATGGATGCTTATGAAAGCTTTGACCCATTCAGAGGGCCAGCCTAATTTATTACAGCAGCAACCAAATTAACGCGTGTTAAGTTTCGAAAATAATAACAGAATAGGTAAAGAGAAAATCCATATCCATGTTTAGATTATTCTGTCAAAACTGTATTTTGAGAAAATTATTGTTCATCATAATTGCTGTGTTTTACTTATACATTTGACTATACTGATGATTTATGTTGTGTAAATTGAATCACAAAAAATTCTAACGAGCGCTTGCTTTCTTTTTTCATTCACTTTCTTTAATATATGCGTTCAGTTAGTTAATAGTAGACTCATCTCACTCATTTATTTTCTATTGCTTTATAAGGATCACATTTGACATGACTTATTTGAATTACTATCCTAGCAATATTCTATAAGCAATATTGCAAACATTTGGCAAATGTATCTAACTTTTTCTTTTTTAACATATATATATGAGATTTAATTTAATATTTCAATCTGGTCAATATTAATTCCTTCTTGTAACAATTCTTGCTATACTTTTAATTTATAAAATAGATAAAGACCATACATACTATAAAAAAAAAGAAGTTAAAATGCATCTAGCATCCAGAAATATTTTTTTTTGGATATTAGTGTTTTTAGCATCCTAAAGTATTTTTCAAATGCATCCAACACCCTGAAATATATTTTTTGTCTTGGTGTTTGATACACCAAAAAATATTTTAAAATGTTAGACGCACCTAAAACAATAATTTAAATTGCTTAATACTCCAAAAAATACTTTACAGTAATAGACGCATTTGAAAAAAAATACTTTAGAGTGTTAAATGCATCACATAATATTTTAAGGTGCCAGATACATCTTAACCCTATACTAAAATGGTCATTAAAACTTAAGAACTTTTCAAGGATATTTCAAATTCTTTTCATTTATTTTCTATTGCTTTATAAGGATCACATTTGACATGACTTATTTGAATTACTATCCTAGCAATATTCTATAAGCAATATTGCAAACATTTGGCAAATGTATCTAACTTTTTCTTTTTTAACATATATATATGAGATTTAATTTAATATTTCGATCTGGTCAATATTAATTCCTTCTTGTAACAATTCTTGCTATACTTTTAATTTATAAAATAGATAAAGACCATATATACTAAAAAAAAAAAAAGTTAAGATGCATCTAGCATCCAGAAATATTTTTTTTTGGATATTAGTGTTTTTAGCATCCTAAAGTATTTTTCAAATGCATCCAATACCCTGAAATATACTTTTTGTCTTGGTGTTTGATACACCAAAAAATATTTTAAAATGTTAGACGCATCTAAAAAAATATTTAAAATTGCTGAATACTCCAAAAAATACTTTACAGTAATAGACGCATTTGAAAAAAATACTTTAGAGTATTAAATGCATCACATAATATTTTAAGGTGCCAGATACATCTTAACCCTATACTAAAACGGTCATTAAAACTTAAGAACTTTTCAAGGATATTTCAAATTCTTTTCAATTCTTCCTCATCCAAAATTTTAAAATTTTTGAATTCAAATAAAAAACAAAAAATGGTTTTGTATTGTTCTAGTCAATTCTCAGAAAAAAAGAAATTGATATGAAATGTATAAAAAATATTTAATATAAAAATGTACGACATCATCACTAATATTTTCATTAAAATGTTCCTTAACATTTAACGCGTTTTTTTTTTTTTAATGAAAGGCGCTATGTTCATTTCAATAGCAATTTTTCCTTGTAAAAAAAGTAGATGCAAAGCAAAACCATTTTCTCAGTAAATCTTCAAATGCTACCTTCAGTCCTAAATGCAAGAGTTAGATAAAAGATTTACATTGATCCTAAATATAATATTTTAATTCATTTTATCCCCATAAATTTATAATTTTTTTTTACCTAAAACGTTCCTATTGATTGTACATATTAAGTGAACTCCCAATTAAGAGGTAGTTCTAACGCATATCATTAAATAAAATAATTTATAAGATACATTTATTACAAATAATTAATTTAACTAATTTACTTAATATCTATAAATTAGTTATGTGAATCGGTAGGTAGCGAGTAATAAGGCTTTTCAAATGATTCATAATATCTACATGCATATCATTAGATCGTAAGATTTTACCAAAAAAATTTACAACAAACCATATATCGTACCACATGTTCATTTTTGATAAATACTCAATGACACAAATCCATAATAGGGATATTAGATAACTTTTTTGGGGCCTGAGGCCGGTGCCTCACTGGCCCACGGCCCCAAAATCCCAACCCATAAACTCACGGACCCACACAAATCTGAAGTTTGAAATAAAATTTGAATTTTTCTGGCGAAAAAGGAAATGGAATTTTTCATGGGGGGATATGAAAAGTCTCACGAGGCTCTGTTTTTCTATTTACCAAAACAGGGGGATTGAAGAAATAATGCATAACTTTTCTTATATTTGTAACAAGAATATTAAGTAAATGCATCCTTGGTTAGGAAACAAAAATTATCATTACCACACATGGGAAATGTTTATCACTCAGAACTAACAGCATGTGCTTATGCGCAGGACACAAGGATTAGTTTCAAAAATTGTTCAAACTGTAGTAGAATTCAAGAATGTAGAGGTTGACCTGTCCCATTCGTCATAAAAACACATAACCAATTTAGAACGATAATCTAATTAACTAAAAACAAAAAACCAAGGGGAGAGAGAGAGAGAGAGAGAGACTACTCAGCTCATTGAAATTAATAATCATGTTTGGGGAAAACAATGTCCTTTTCTTTAATATTTGATAGCCAGTAATACAAGACTCCAGACATGCTTACCGGTAGGAAACACTCTTGTAACACGAATGAAAAGTTCGGCGTCGTCTAATTCTCCTACAGTACATGTAAGGCAAAAAACTTAGTGACAAACAAAAGCCTTGAAAATTGAAATAACAACTAGTAGAAAGTTGAGGCTGACCTTGTCCCTTTTTGAGTCATTTTGAGTTTTCTTTTATCAGCAGCCTTGAACTTTCTCAGGAACTTTGTTGGGTGGTTCATTAGGAGGAGGAGAAGTGGCTCTTCGTTTCAGTGAAGATGTTGGAGCCTTCATGGAAAGCCGAGAAGACTTGAACTGCAAATTGTCCATGTTTGTGTGTTGTTTATACACATAAATTCCACAGCTAACCACAGGCATATTTGGTGTTAAACATTTCACTTGCATTTCCACATCATTCCAATCCAATATCAGATACCTATCAAGCCTCTTCCACTCCGGTAGGTCAAAAGCCCATCTTAAATCAAAGAAGTACACATGACCTTGTGTACTCCCATAGTTTAAATCTTCTTTCCTTAGTATTTCATGACCATTGATGGTCACAGAAACATGGAAGAAGTGTCTCCCGCTCGCGTTTGCTTTCCCCAACTCACATGCAAGGGCTGCACGAGGGAAATTCCCACGAGCACGAAAAGACAATGCTCCTCCTTTACAACAATCGTCAAGCCAATCAGGAAATGTTGTTGCTGGCATACATATTCTGAAGAGATTGGTTTCATTCTTGACCTGATTTACCAAAAGAACAGAGACCAAAGGGGATTTCAGATTTGAAAAGAAAACAACAAATGAAAGAATGGAGGTAAAATTTTTATTTTCATTCTTAACAGAAGAGCACTTTCAAGTTAGGCATTCAAAAATTAACTAGTGACAAGTAAGCAAAAAAGTTCAACACAGTCGTGATGTTACCTAAACTAGTGACATGAATGCAATAAGATACACACAGCAATCAGTTAACCTGAACATTAAATTAGGAAAATTGATAGCAGAGAAGCTAGAACAACAATTTAAAAGAATTTTAAGGAAAGGATCTAAATATAATAGTAATAATGATAATAATAGAAGCTGCTGCAGCAACAGAGGGGCTGTGATGGGCATGGACTAATAAATCTGACTAGATACTAAAGGGAAAAAGTGACCAGAGGTCCAGAAATGAATTGATGATTGTACTGGGAAAACAGAGGGTGAAAAATGTATCTATATCCTAAATGAAAATTACCAATAGCTATCTTACTAGCTGCAAATGTATTTAATTTGATTCGTCTATCACATAACAAAGAAAGGGGGAACAGAAATGACATGAAACAAACCTGAGACCATAAATGACCAACTGATTTGGCAGTTAATGATGTGCAAAACTCTGCCTTTATGTCTCTTAGCTTTGATGGCAACTTCGGTATGTCTCTTAGCTTCTTGCAGTTATCCATTTCCAGTTTCAACAATTCAACACACTCATTGATGCACTCAGGAAGGGACACAAAATCATTGCCTGATAGAGTTAACTCTCGCAAATCCCGAAAAAAGTTCAGAACTAAGGCAAGATCTTCATCCAATAGACAACAGTTTTCAAGATTCAAGAACTTGATGTTTGCACAGCTAATAATTAGGAGGCTCTCTTGCGTTAATTTCATCAAAGATTTTCTGCTAGGAGTGTGACTGTCTCTCAACTCAAGCCACTTGAGATTTTGCAATGTGAATAAGCTGTTTGGAAGCTCCCTGAGACTTTTGCAAGAGCTTAAATTTAAACATTCGAGCTCAGTAAGATTTCCAATGGAATGTGGGAGCTCCTTAATAGAAGTGTCTTCAGCCCAAATATCGGTTAAGGCATCCATCTTTCCCACTATATGCGGGAAATAGTCAAGACCCTTACAACGGCTAAGATTAATATCTTCAAGAGATGGCAGGTTGATTTCATGTGGAAAGCTTGTAAGTTTGGTGCAGTCACTAACATCCAAGTGGACCAGCTTAGAGAGAGATCCCACTGAATGGTGCATCTTGATCAAGTTGCAACACTCTCTAAACAACAAGCTTTTTAAATTTGGGAATTGAGACATATCAGGCACCTCAGTTATGAATTGGCAATGTGAAACGTTCATGTGCGTCACGAATTCAGACCTCTGCCAAAAAAAAAAAAATAGATAATTAATCAACAGTAACTATTAACATATGAACAAGTTATAAAACAAAATGAGCTGTCCAATTTTGCAACCATATTAGATTCTCATAAATTAGAATAACACGTCACTTGATATTTCCCAAAAAAAAAAATAATAATAACAGCTAAAGAAATTTGACAAGAAAACAATTATAAAATCTTTTTTAAACAAGGTACCTTGAATGGCTCTTCCAGTCTGAATATGCTATTGCATAACCTCAAGGAAGTTAGTTTCTTGGGAGAAAAATCTGATGGTAAATTTGCAGAAGGATATCCCTCCCAATCAAGCAATCTTAAACTATTCGGTAAATATTTAGGGTTCGTTGAAAATTGTGTATTCCGAATCACAAGAATTCTAAGATTATTCATCTTCTCGAAGGCTATACCACTCCAAGTCACTTCTTCTTGTTGAGGGGGGTCAAGCATTATTCCTTCAATGTTACTGTTTCCCTATAATGCAGATCCACATAAGTAATATTATAGTGTTAGACATGGCCAAATAGCTTAATAAATTAAATCACATGACTGGCAGTAGACAAGATTTAGATACTTACTAAATTGTCACGAAGCAATTTAAGAACATCTTTATAGTACCATATTCTACTGCGTTTATCAGGATTTGATGGTGCCTCTTGCCTAACAATCTCTCTACCCATTTGTTGTATTAGATCATGCATGCCCAACTTACCATTATCAGAAATAGTTATAAGAGATTTTTCAACAAGCACCTCAAAATAAAACCTTCCAAAATCACAAGCTTCTACCATGTCTTCGATGTATACAAATGTCTTTGCCTTGAAGAAACAAGCAATATCTAGGAAAATACGCTTAGCATTATCTGGTAAGCAATCATAGCTCATCTTTAGGATCTCATGAGTTGTCCTTTCTGGGATCTTCTCATATTGTTCCAATGTAGACTTCCATTCTTCTAAGTTTCTATGTGCCAAATTGGAGCCTATTAATTTTAAAGCCAGAGGAAGGCCTTGTGCATATCTGCTCGCACAATTTGACATATCTTGATATCCTTTTGGAGGTTGGCTCAACTTGAAGGCATGCCAACAAAAGAGTTCAAGTGAGTCATGATCATTTAGCCCCATCATTTCATATGTCTTTTCAACATTACGTGCAATTAGCAATTGCTTATTTCTTGTTGTTATGATCACCTTGCTTCCACAACCAAACCAATCACACCCTCCTGCAAGTTGCTCTAGCCGATCAGGTTGATCGACATCATCAAGAACCAACAAAACTTTTTTGTGTGAGAGTCTGTGTCTTAGTATAGATATTCCTTCATCAACACTGCTAAACTTTATCCTCTTTTCCCCAAGAATCTCTGATAAAAGCGTCTGTTGAAGACGAACAATGCCCTCATTGCCATGATGTTTCATTGATGCTTCTCTAACATCAAACAAAAAACATGCACCTTCAAATTGGTAGAAGATTGTATTATACAAAGCTTTGGCAAGGGTTGTTTTGCCAATCCCACCAGTTCCATGAATCCCCAACATACAAACGCTACGATCACTTTCATCCAGAAGTGACATCACTTCTTCTAAACGAGGCTCAAGTCCAACCATGTAATCAATGTTATGGAATCGTTTAGGAGGCAGCCTAGAATATGCATCTTCAACAATCCTTTCAATAAACCCGAATTCATATCTACAAAAAGGAAATTTTCTACTTTTAAAATGACGATATTCATGCAAAATGGCTTCATTTTTTAAAAGAAAATTATATTGTAATGCTTTTAAGATGACATCAATATGCATCAATTTGCTCTCTTATTATCTTCATCCCTTGATTACATGAAAGCATTTTAAAAAATATACAATTTATATTGTAATGCTTTTAAGATGACATCAATATGCATCAAGTTGCTCTCTTATTATCTTCATCCTTTGATAGCATGAAAGTATTTTAAAAAACATACAATTTCTATTTAATATTTAATTTAAAAATATGTGCTGCTCGGCCAAATAGAAATAGACAAAAAAAATGTAAATCCAGAGGAGCTAAAGTATGCTTTTCAAATATTAAACTAATAACATATCATCATTAATGTCAATTATAAAATCTTACCAATCCCCACAAATACTGAAGCTTATCCATCATTCCTGTGATACAAAAGATAGCGTACTCCGAAAGCTAATTATTCTATATTCATGTATGAATGTCCACAATTATATTGTATTTCAAATTAAGCAGAATTATTATAAATATGAACTGGATTCAGACACCCTCACCCCAAAAAAAAGGTACACCTCTCAATGACAAGAGGTACTCTGTTTACTAACATATCTTCTACTCGATTTCTTAAAACCCAAGTTTACAAGGATTCATTCACATTTTCAAGTGCAACAGTAGAAGCTACCGATCAAAATTTCAAATATATTAAAGAGAGTACGTGTTGCATCGTCAGCAACCACTAATTAAGAATTGGAAAATTCTATCAGCATAACACTATAAAGAAAATAATAGAAAGAAACCTACCCATCTTTGAAAAGCCAAGCCGACGACAAACTAGCCGCTTCAGACAAAGCAGACCTCCATCTTTGCACTTTCTCCAAGTCATTTCTGAACCTATCTTCATGAGCAACCATGGCTTTCTCAAAACTATTCCTCTGATATTGGATATCTATCGGATCCACCTTGTAAAATATTGGCATAACCATCTGGTTCTTCTCCTTCTTACACCGAATGATGTGAGCAAGTTCCTCCAGACACCATGTGGAAGTAGCGTAGTTCATAGAAAACACAATAATCGAAATCCTAGATTTCTCTATGGCTTTAAGAAGCGTCGGTGAGATCCGTTCCCCTTTGCCAAGCTTCTTGTCATCAATGAAGGCGTTGATCCCCTTACGGTGCAGAGCATTGTAGAGAATGACAGTGAATGAATGGCGAGTATCTTCGCCTCTAAAACTCAGAAAAACATCATATCTATACTTTGGTTCCCGGGCGACGCCATGGGAGGATGGTGCTGAAACTTGAATCGCCATGGCTGCGATAACCCCCACAGATTGCTAGATATTGATATTTGATTCTGTAAGTAAAGTGGAATTTACAGGCAAAAGTTTAACTCCAGTTGGCTGTCTTTTGGAATCCAATGCTTTCAGCTTTCCCCTGTCGCCATGCCCATCAGGACGCCCGACTGCTTTTCACAATTAATAAAAAAAAAGGGGGGGACGCCTCATGGCTGGCTGGGTCCTTGACTTGAGAAGAAGACCCGTCACTGTCAACAAGAGTACGGATTCGGTATATTAGTAATTTACCTATACGTTTGGCGCGGGGAAATGAAGGGGAAGGTGAGGAACCGGAAAATTTAATGAACTCGACAAAAAAAAAGAAAAAAAGAGGGAAGTGGTGTTTTAAAATTTTGATAAAGAAAAAATATAAGATAAAAAAAACTTAATATAATTTTTAGTTTTTTAAGTTTGTACTCATTTTAAATTAAATCTGTCAAGTTTTAAATTATAAGATTTAGTCCTTCAAGAGACAAAATAGTCTAATTTTTACTAAATTATAACGACTAATGTTTTAAAAAAAAAAATTTAAGAGATCAAAATCTATGATTTAAAACTTGAAGGACTAAAACCAAAATAAAAACCAATTTTAAAAACAAGAAATTATATTAATCTAATAAAAATAATAAAAATTAATTAAAAAATTTTAACCCCCAAAATCACTGTTGTATGTCATCAATACTATGGAACCATTTAGGCAGTAGCGCAGTATATGCATGTTCCGCAACCCTTTCAATAAATCCAGATTGACATATGCAAAAGAGAAAATTTTCTTTTCACTATGAAGATTATTATGTAAAATGTTTTCTTTTGTATTTATCTATCTAAAAGTTTTCAAGTTCCAATTGTTAAACTATGAAATATTTTTTGCTCAAATGAGGGTCTAGTAAATCCGGAAAACTCAGGCTGAAAAATGCAAATTCAAAAGAATATGTAAAAGCAATAAAAAAATTATTATCAATGTTGAATACAAAACGTATACCAGCCTATACTATAATTATTATCTATAAAATGTGAATAATATAATTGATTGCATTTTTTGGCAAAAAAGAAAGTAATTGATTTTGTAGTCAATACGAATATCCGAAGTAGTATTGCATTCTAAAGTAGTAGAATTAGAATTAAGACGTTGGCAAACCCAAAAAAAAAAAAAAGAATTAGAATTAAGAGCCGGATTCAGAAATTTGGAAATTAAACAAGTTGTAACTACTCATAATAAATTTGGCAAAAAAAAAAGTGCTCATTATAAAATTACTCTTAAAGCCCGTAGTACGCAGAGATTGACTAATATAATCACCATTAATTAATTTTTATGAATAATATAAGTTACAGGTAATTTTGCTTTTCATATAATTGAAGAAATTTCGTGATGAGTTAATTTAAATTTAAAGTAATCTAAATTGATAATTGCTCTCATTTTTTAAGTAAAGCTTATCGAAGACCCAATTATTATATATTAGGTTGACATTTTGATCACCTAATAGTTGTCACTAGTTCTAATTAATTTTAGATTGTGCTTTTAATTCCAGTTATGTGTCTTTTTGGATCCAATACTTTCAATTATTGAACATATCAAGTGAAATGCTCACATTTAAAAAAAAAAAAAATGTCAGTACCTAAAAAATGCTTCCCCGCTGGTTTTGCTCCCAAAAAATTTCTGACTGACACGATGATCAGAGGCCCCAAGATAATAAGGATTAATTCAAGTGGACCTGGATCCTCTCAGTATTTCCTTTCTTTTTCTCTTCTGCAACCATCCCTTGCTGTTAGATTAAATAATAGATTGTTCAGATTTA